>NC_138372.1:162748077-162784549 GCF_054177405.1 Leptonychotes weddellii
ATGGTGATGGTGATGGTTATGATATTCATGATGATGGTGATGATGATGGTGATCGTGATGATGATGGTGATGGTGGTGGTGGTGACGGTGAGGAGGATGTTGATGAAGATGATGATGGTGATGATACTGATGATGATGGGATAATGATGACAGATACAATAATGATGATGGTAGTGATGATGGTAACAGTGATAATGGTGATGATCCTTATGATGGAGTGAGGATGATGGTGATGGTAATGGTGAGGATGATGATGGTGGTGATGATGATGATGGTGGTGATGGTGATGATGGTGATAATGGTGATTAAGTTGATGATGGTGATAATATTTTTTTTTTTAAAGATTTTTTTATTTATTTGACAGAGAGAGACACAGCGAGAGAGGGGAACACAAGCAGGGGGAGTGGGAGAGGGAGAAGCAGGCTTCCCGCCGAGCAGGGAGCCCGATGCGGGGCTCGATCCCAGGACCCCGGAACCATAACCTGAGCCGAAGGCAGATGCCCAATGACTGAGCCACCCAGGTGCCCCGATGATGGTGGTAATATTGACAGCGACAACGATGGTGATGGTAATGGTGAAGATGGTCGTGGTGGTAGTGATGCTTGTCAGATGGTGACCGTAGCTGGTCCTACTCTTCCCACCACAGAGGACACATAGGGGTTACTCTACAAGTTAAGTCTGGAATTGAAAGCCACGTGGACACCCTGCTCCGGCTGTCAGGTTCCAGAAAGAGCAGACTGGCATTTCCACACTGCTTTTCTCCAGCTACATTTCTTCTTCTGGCCTCTGCTCATGCAAGCATCACCTCACCCTGAGAAATACCAGCCACTCTGAAGTGAGCAGAGCCTAGGGAGGCGGGGGCGGGAGCATCTCTAAAGGTCAGGATGACTCAGCCATCCTCTGAGAAGCCGAGGGTAATCTGGGAGGGTGATGCTGTCAGCACAAGGGAAGACTAGAGCTCTCTCCACCACTTTCCATCACAGCTCAGAAGCTTGACTCACAATTTCTTTCCCTTCTTTGGCAAGTTTAATGAGGGAATGTGAATGATTTATATTGTTGAGCGGCAACTGATGGTTTACCTCCAAAATGATGCAGCAAATTCCTCGATATTTGCCTAGAAAAATCTCCCAGGAGGTACAGGCTGGGAAGCAAACAGGTGCCCAAGAAGCAGCAGGGTGTCCCACTGGCCAGCCTCCCCCACCCATAGGTCAGAGTCTAGGGGAGGAGAATAGGAAGCTACTCCCTCCAGTGCAGCGCTCTCTAGGAGGATGGCCTATGGGCAGAGCAGCCTCAAATACAGAGCAGCTGTTTTCTGAGGAATGGAAGCTGGCAATGCTTATGGAGATGCCGGGGGAGAGGAATCTAGTGCAGAACAGTCTGGTCAGCAGTCCGTGTCAGTTGGCTGGTCTTGTTTTTACACAGTTGAATTGAACCCTGTCTAACTGATGATGCTGGGAGTTTTGCCATCATCCTCTATTGTCCTGTGTGGGCTGGTCCACATATGTATTATATCAGCCTGGCTCCTGTAGACACCTGAGATTTTAGCCCCTGAGCTGGCTCATTTTAAGGATCTCATTTGCCCCTAGAGTCCGTGGTTCTCAGAAGCTAGCACCTGCAAATCAACAGGAATGGATTCTAATCCTGACTTGGCCACCAACAAGCAGTGTGACCCCACCAGGTCCCTGGCCCTCCCTTTATCCATCCAATATTTCCAGAACCTAGTAAGAACCTTTGGTGATTTCCCAAACTATTTTTTAGTATAGCAATACTGCAATAACTGATTTGTTTGCTTTGCTTTTTGCTTGTATGTTAATGTCCTTATGCTGGAAACACGGCAGCAAACAACATGGCTGTGTTCTCTTATCTCGTAGAATTATCTGCTAGTAAGGGAAGGGCACAGAGAAAGGTGAACTAAACACTCAAGCTGATACATATTAACAAGTGCTGTGAGGTAAAAAGGACAAGATCCTCAGAGTGAAGGACAGCAAGCAGCAAGTGAATGAATCTAGATGGCCATATCAAAGTAGGGCTTTTTTTTTTTTTTAAAGAAATGATGTTCGAATTGATACAGGAAGGATTAGGTAAGAGTTATCCAGGTAAAAAGAGAGTTATACAGATAAGAGGAATAGCACATGAGGAAGCTTAGAGGCAGGGAAGGACTTGACACTTCTCAGAGGCTCTGTTGCCATTTCCTACAGTGTAATTCACATTAAAATACTACATTATAAAGACTGTGATCTGTTCCTACAAGTTAACTCTAATTCATACCCTAGGGGAAGTGAATTACTATTTGCAGCTTCTAATCAGGAACCAGAGCTTCGGGGATGATAAACCAGGGTATGAACTGCCCTAATTGGAATCAACACGTTCAGAGGTGGTTATTTAACACTGAAAATATCTCTGTAAATTTGCAACACAGGATTTGCTGGTTTCCATACGGCTGTTGGAAGTAAGTTTTCATGGGTGGTATTTACATTAGAACCTGGCAAACCCTACAATTCAGGGTCCCCGTGCTGCGTGGGAAATTCAAGGCTACACCATCCAATAGAACTTTTTGTGATGAAAGAAATGTTCTAGATCTGTGCTGTCAATATGGTGTCAGTGGCTACACGAGACTGTTGAGCACTTGGAATGGAGCGAGAGTGATGGAGAAATTATGTTTTTAATAGTATTCAATTTTAATTACTTTAAATGTAAATAGCCAAATGTGGCTAATGGCTACCCTATGGGATGGTGCAGGTTCAGAACCTGGCTAATCCATCTTCCCTCCCCTTCATGGAGGGCTCCCCCTTCTACCGGGACCACAATGCTGGCAAGTCCTGCTTCAAAGAGGTGAAGTGGCCAACCAGGGTCAGCAGGTTAGTGACTCAGGTGCATCTGCCCCAGGTGTCTCTCATCCTCCTCTGACCAATAGACTTGTCAGAGCATGTTCTTTTCAGGGCTTGGCAAAAGCTTAAGAAGGCACACATTTTCACATATGTGTGCCTATTCCAAGCCCCCACTTGCATCACATCTGTGGACATCTCATAACATCTGTTGGTCAGAAGGAAGTCAAAGGACAAGCCCAGACAGAAGGGACAGGAAAGTCTACTCTGTCCATGATGAGGACACTGAGGCCACACAGTTTCATTGCTATCTCGAGAAGGCTCCAAAAGACCCTCTCAACAGAGGAGGGAAGTCAGTAGCTTGAGAGTCTTCATAATAGCCAATATCTATTCAAAACAAACCATTTGCCACACCAACGGTTAAGTTCATTTTATGAATTAAGTCATTTAACCCGAACGAAACTTCCACGCACTGTGAGGCCAACACCGATCTTAACCCAGTTTTAGATGAGGAGGCTCAGAGAGGCTAAGTAACTTCTCCAAGTTTACAGAGCAAGGAAGCAACTGATTTGGGACTCACTCCCAAGCAGCGCTCTGGAGGCTGGTTCTCACCAGGGGTGGGGATGACCGCCGTGGGCAAACGGGTGAAAGGAGTGTTTTTCTCCCCCAGGGGCCATTTGGCAAGGTGTGGAAATATTTCTGGTTGGCACAAGTGGGTGGAGCTGCTGCTAGCATCTGGTAGAGTCCAGGGGTGCTGCTAAACATCCTACAATTCAGAGGACTGCCCCCATAACAGAATTATCGGGCTGGAACGATCAATAATGCTGAGGCTGAATAGCCATGGTGACTTCAGAGAGATACAGCGAGACTCACAGAGGAAAGCCACTGTCCAGGGCCACTGTGCTGATTAAGTCAGTTGCTGCCCATGGGCATGGGGGTACCTTAATGTTTCAGGGGAAGCGAGGGGCTGGGTGGCAGTGGGTGAGGGTGTTCCTTAGCGCTGGGAATGACAGCTCTGACCACAAGATGGCGCAAGTAAGTGACAACAGCAGTTCATTTGGTCAACCTGCTCTTCTGTTTTTTTTCTTTGATTTTATTTTTCATTTTGATGGCGATTATGCTATTTTAACCTGTTAGGAAAAAATACTCGGTGACTCATGTGTCATGACTTTATAGCTGATTTCATGAGTTTATGACAGCTCCATCGTGGTTCCTACAGTTAAGGATCATTTGGGGAGTTTGGGGATCTGAGCCTGCTCCTCACTGTCCTGACCCCAATTCCACACGTAGCATGATGTCCGATAAATGCCTGGATAAATGGTTTGGATTTACAAAAGTGTTGGCAGTAGGATTCTGACTGCCAGACCTGGAAGGATGCAAGGGGCAGAAAGACCAGAAGAAATGGGAGGGGATGGAGGGGGAGGGAGAGGATTTTCAGGCAGAAGGACTACCAAAAAAAATTGATAGACAACCTGAGGCAGCTATTGGCACTTGGAAGGGGTCAAAACCAGGGAGTGGGACAAACATGTGTCCAAACCTTGGCTCTTGGGCAGACCTGGTCAAATCTTTCTGTCTCATTCCCTCATCTATAATCTGAGTTAGCAATATCTGCCTTGACAAATTTTGGATTTTTACAGCATTAAGGTGAGATCATAGGCAAGAGAGACCACCGTAAGCTCTAAAATGGCTAAAGGTGGAGGTTATCACTGCCTTGTGGTTATGAGTGTGTGTTCCTTATCTGTCTACTAGCTCCCTGGGGGCTGTGACCAAGTTCTTGTCTTTGCATGCCCTCAGCACACAGCTCAGGGCTTTGAACAAGAGAGGGCTTGAACTGTGTAAGTTATGTGAGATGTAGGAGCTTCTTTGGTTTTTTTTCCTGGTGCCCAACTTTTGCTGAGCACTCACTGAACCCCCACTGTATAAGTTTGAAGAAAATATAAGAAGGGTATCTATAGGAGAGACAGCTGACTGCCCTGTACCCTTACAGGGTGGAATTAAACTTTAGTGCATTTGTCATTTTCAGGATCTCCCCTCTCATAGGTAGACTCACATTAACCAAATTCCAAGAGACTGATGTATAAAGCAGCATGCCAGATAATTACTGTACAGCAAGAACAATTGCCAAGAATACTAGAAAATAGTTCTGTGGGTTAGGATAGTCTATCCCTGTAAACCAGAAGTTGTCTTGGTGAGATAGGAATCAAAACAGGAGGCATCAGTACATATTTGAGTGTTTCTTGGCACTGAGCTTCCAGCCAGCTGGACATTTCCATTTCCACCACAAGGATATGCAGCCACGAAAACCAGACAGGTCATGTTCTTGGGTCAGTATAGCCTCTCCCCTGGACAATACTCAGGGGGCACTTCCCTCTCTGCTCCTCAGACTCTCCATATCCAGACTTCATGGTGGGCCAATGCTACTTCTGGTAGGCAAATTCTTTCTTTAGAGATTTTCCTACCTTCTGTGAGAAGGCAGCCTGGTCTTGCTCTGGAGGCAGAGTCTTCCTGCCTCGCAGACCCCAGCTCTCCCCCTCTGCCTAAGCTCTTCTCCGCTCCTTTACTGCTGGGCTTGCAGAGAGGGTGTACCACCCGCCCCCCAGCAGTCCTTGGTAGCCACTGCTCTTCACATTTCCCAGCAAGCAGCCTTCTGACATGGGGAGGGCTGGGTGTGGGGTTTCCACAACCCCACAGCGGGCCTGGAGTATCACCCTGGCATTGTCTCTGCCACTGTCTCCAAGGTACAACCCCGGAGAACAGTCAGCAAGTGTCAGTTCTCAGTCCTTGGGCAGCAACTAGCTTGAGGTGATATTTAATTAAGAGCTGATCTATTTGTGGAAATGTCACAAAGCACCTCTAGAAACAGGATTGAGGTCAGGATGTAGAATGTTTCCCTTTACCTTATTGCAAAGCTGTGGGTTTGGTGAGCATAAATTACTGCTATAAAAAGACCTCAAGGCCATTTGTTACCTGTGGTGAGCAAGAATCACACATCCAGGAAGAGCGCTCTCCTATTTCTAGTAGAGACTTAGGCCAGACCCTCTGTGACTCCGCACCGACCTGCACCATCACAGGCTCACTTGTGTCTACTAGCTTCCTAACCCCCTGAAAATGCTGGCCACACCTCTCCACCCTCACCTGTCCAGGAAGAGGCCCCAACCCACGGTGGGACAATCATAATGTCCCGCCTCTCTAGTGCAGTGATTGGTTCAGGGATTGGCATATGACCACAGCCTGCCAATCAGAACACTTCCCTGGGAATTTTCAAATGAGTGTTGAAGAGGAAGAGCTCAGAGCGATTAGGAGGTGAGCTTTGAATTGGCAGCAATCATGATTCCACACTTGTGGGAAAGCAGGTCTGGAAGAAGGAGGCGGGCAGCCAGAGAGAAGTGGGGTGGGAGAGAACACCAACCAGTTTGGGGTGTGTCTGGTTTCAGCGGAGGCTGCCCACCACGTGGTCTGCTGACATGAGCTGACCTGTACCCTTTTGTGCGGAAGCTGGTTCCAGGTGAGGATTCTGCCACTTGCGACCAAACAGTCTAGGCTCATGGGACTTCTGAGGCACATTCACCCCCAGAAATGTTTGAGCCAAAGTCACTTAACTACCCTGGCTCTCAATTTGCCTTCCTAAACCAAAGACGTCCCAGATTCTCAGAAGGTCCTCTCCGCTCAGAGGAGAGCGGAGCAGCAAAAGGCGGACATCCCCTGGGCTCAGGAAGTCAGGTAAGCAGGGCTGTGAGGGCAGGCCGACTTTGAATGTCAGTGCGTGCCCTTCCGAAGGTGATACCTCAGGCAATCTCACTTCCTCACTGGGGCTCAGTTTCCTCATCTGTAAAAGGGAGACAATCCCAGGGCTATTGGGGGGCTTTTAGGAGACACTGAGCATAGCGCCAGGCACCGAGTGAAGGGAGGCTCCATAAATGTTTGTTGCTTGCTATTCGAAAAGCTGCAGAAGACACATCTTCTGTCCTCAGGCTGCTCCCCCTCAGCTATGAGGTTGGCACCACAGAAAGAAAATGTGTCTATTCAAAGACAAGTTTCTCTAAGATAAATATTCTGGGAAGACTGCTGGGCTGGGGCGGGAGGTCTTGTCCTGGGCTGTTGTGAGACAGTGAGCCCTGTGTTCCGAAGCACAGCCTCAGCCCTTGTAACCTGAGAGAGCCGAGATGTCCCAAAGTCCCTTCCATCCCAAATGCTGTAATTTTCAGGACAAGGGATGTACGAAGTCCTACTGGTTACTGAGAGTCTGTGCATACCCAAGCACTTTGTGCCCATTGACTCATCTAAGCCTCGCCACAGACATACAAAGAAGGTACTTTTCCTCCTCATTTTGTAGATAGGTAAACTGAGGCAAAGTGAGGCTAAGTGGCTCACTTTCCATTTGAGTAGGATGAAAGTGGGGGAACCGGGGTTCATTCCCAGTCTGACTCCTGACCTGCATCTTAACCACCACCACAGTAATGCACATGCACACACAGTGCATACACACACACATGCACACTCATATGGTGTAAGTGCACGCACACTCTCTCTCCCCATCTACTGCTGAGTGTGCCGATGCACAGATCAGCTAGCGCTGCTGCTCACCCAAGGCTGTCCTGGACAGCAGGGGCCCAGAACTGCCTCAGTACCCTCTCGCCGAAACCCACCCTCCCTCTCCCCCTCCCCACCTCCCACAGACTGATGCTCCTTCCCTGAGCACGCTTCCTTGCACAGCCCCTCCTGGCTGCTACTGTGAGCCTAGGGATTGAGGAGCCCTCCCAGGACACACAGACCTGGTCTCCTCCAGACAGACATGCATGACACCAGAAGGTCTAGCGTGGGGTTCCTGGGTTTTTCCGTTGCCTCCTCCCCTTGCGCCCTGTGCAGCACTGAGCTCTCCTATCATATTTCAGAGCCTGTTTCCAGAACTCATCCATGGAAACAGAAAGCTGGGTTCACCCAGGGTTTCATGACCTCAGCATTAGTGCTCTGATAATTCCTTGTGGTAGGGGGTGTCCTTCACACCGTGGGATGTTTGGAGGCATCCTGGCCTCTACTCACTAGATACCACTCCACCCCTCTCCCAGTTGTGACCATCACAGACATCTCCAGAGATGGCCAAATGTCCCCTGGGGGGCAGAACTGACCCCAACGGAGAACCATCTGGGCAAAATGATCTCCAAGGGTCTAGCACTCTAGGCTCAACATCACTGTCATGGTCATATTTCATAAACTTCTCACACTGCCCTCTGACTCTCCAGGCTGTGCACTGGGGCAAGTCTCAGACAGTGTCTGCCCCTTCATCTAACATCTTCATCGCTGGGATTGGGGTGGGAGTGGCAGGACATTTATTACCTCTTTCCTTACAGTCCCATAAAGGTGAGAGCATCCTTGCTGGTCCCTAGAGGAAGCCACCCATGAGTATCTTCCTACTTTGGGGATCAGGCTCCTCGGTAGACGCCAGCCCTCCATAGAGTTGGCCTGATAGGCATCCACTCTGCAGACCTGCAACTCCCTGGACGAATGTCCCATGGTCTCTATTCAGAAAGAGAAATACTAGGAAGCTTTTTTGTCTCAGGACAAAGCCCCATTTCCTAATGAATTATTATCAGCAACAAAGCTGAGACACGGTCCCATCTGACTTCTGCGCTATTTCCCAAATGCTTTACAACTGGGAGGAAAGGGAACTGTGATGAACACTCCCTTCAAAACCCCCCACACCTAACTCTTAGCAGATGCTAACTAAATATTTGTTGAGGTTGATTCGTTGAGTGATTGCCTAGGAACGGGATGGTCTGTCTGCAAGGTAATGAGTTCCCCATCACGAGAAGAGAAAGAGCAGAGGGAAATGGCCACATAACAGAAATGATATGGAGACAATTTAAGTATGAGTTTAGAATCAGATTAGGTCGCTTTTTAAATACGTGTCAAGTTGGAGGTCCTGCCGTCCTGTCACTTTGGAAAAAATGAAGTAAATCCAAAACAATTTTTTTATAATAATAGTAATAAAAGGCCCTGGGATTCTGGAAGTTGAGTCACTCAGGGAGCACCAAGAACATCTTGAAAATCATCTCTTTTTAAATGAGCCAGAGAATACTGTGTTACTCACCCAGTCAGGCCATCTGGCAGGAGATTCACTTGACTTAAAACAAAAACAACACCCACTTTCTTTTATGTCCCTGTCTCAGTTTGGGCTTCCCCAAAAGGAGAGCCTGAGAAAAGGGCCTGGGGTGGGTGGTTCACCGGGGAGATACCTGCAGGAAGCCAGAGTGAGGGAGCGAGTGGGGACAGAGAGGCAGTGAGGAAAGCCAGTGTGGACCTGTGCTGTGGGGACAAGGGCCTCCATTCCCCCAGGACCACCTGAGACGCTCCCAGAATCTCCCAGAATTATCTGCATGAAGGACAGGAGGATAGAGCATCACTGCACATCTCCTCTCCCCCAGTGGTTGGGTGGACACCAGGATCATCCACTGTCCTGTACTGTGGACTGAGCTTGCATGCACGCGGGCCACGGGAGGTCAGTCTGCCAGTGTGAGCTCACATGGGGCCGCCCCGGCAGCCACCGTGAAATGAGATGGGGGTCAGGGGAAGGGACAGGCGGCACCACAGGCAGCTGCAGCCCCAATCACTGCCCCGTGTCGAGCCTCTAACTTGATGTCACTGCCCTCTGTCGCGTCTACAGCGCTCCAAACTCAAGGCCCCACATGCTGGTCTCAGGGCTGTTGTGTCTACGATCTCGGTAAGATCGTCTGCCCTGCGCCACACCCTCATGGCTGCAAGGCAAGCCAGAAACCATGATGGCTGCATTCGAAGCCCTTCCTGATGGGACCCCCGCCCCATCAATTCATCTCAGCCTTCAGCTATTCCTTCTCTAACTAGAGTCCTCTCCTGCACCCCATGAGTCACCTGCCCTTCCTGACAGTGGTATAATTGTTAATATATTTTGTCTTTATCCCAGTTCTGGTATGCTCCTCAAACTCTTGCAATCTCTTAACTGACAGCAGTGTCTTTGGTCATTCATTTTGAATTTAGGCCAATGAGGCCTCTTAGGGTGGGGCCCCTAGATACCTTCCACACGGGGCTGATCACCAGAAGGACCAAGTGGTCAGAGGGTTGGAATTTTCAGCCGTCCCACTGACCTCTGGAAAGGGTAAAGGGGATGGGCTACAGATGAAGCTCTACAAAAACTCTTGAACAACAAGATTTGAGGAGCTTTCATGTCCAGGGATGTGCTTGTGGGATGGGTATGAACCCCTGAGATAAATCCTAATGTGTGCAAATGCACACTTTTCCTGAATAAGGACTCAGTGCTTTCAACATATTCTAAAGGGGGTCTGTGAGCCCCCAAAGATGAAGGCCCCCAGACTCCCTGATGGTCCAGTCTGGCAGTTCATGCTTCTGTTGAAAACACACAGAGACCATTAGCTCACACAAAGAAGGAGAACAACGGGTCGGGGCCATCCCCATTTATTTCTGGAATGCTGCCTTCCATGTGCTCATTAATGAATTCTCTGCACTAACTCCCCTCATGCTTGCCATCCCAATGGGGCCCTCAACCCCATTACACACCATTTAAAAAACCAGGCAAATTCTCGCTCGTGGGTTTAAATCTAAGAGGGAGAAATGTCTCATCTGTGATTCAGATCAAGTATATTCTGCTAGGCAACCTGCACCTTGTATTTTATAACCGAACACCTTCTAATTGTTGGAACTGCTTCCTGCTTGGTGCATTGCTCATTGCCCTTCATCTTGGATGGGCTTATATTCTTGGAACTCTTCCAGGCTCTGTCCTGCTGGGAGCTCTGGGGAAGCGGTCTGTGGTTCCCTCAGCCTCCTCTGCTTGGGTCAAGCCAGTGGCGACACCTTCTCTACGCAGCTTCACCATGCCCCTTGGACACCAGGGTCTTTGGATCAGTTAGCCGGTTAGACATCTGGGGTTGGATTTCTGCATCAGGGAGAGAGCTGAATCTGATCACATACTCTGGAAAGACCTTGAGACAAATCCAGCTCCCCCCGTGTGACAAGGTGAGCGAGTTCATTAGCGCTTCCTAATCGTATTAGTGGTCATTAGAGAAACTGATGATGCCCCTGACCTAACAAATAATTTTTTTTTAAAGATTTTATTTATTTATTTATTTATTTGAGACAGAATGAGAGAGAGAGAGAGCACATGAGATGGGGGAGGGTCAGAGGGAGAAGCAGGCTCCCCGCCGAGCAGGGAGCCCGATGCGGGACTCGATCCAGGGACTCCAGGATCATGACCTGAGCTGAAGGCAGTCGCTCAACCAACTGAGCCACCCAGGCGCCCCCTAACAAATAATTTAATGGGCGTTTACAAAGCACTTTCACGGTCCTTTAAAGGTCTCTTCTTTGGCAAGTCTAGGTCAAGGCACCCACCTGGCAGGTAAACAAGATCACGTTCACAGGAACCCCGGGCCCAGTCTCTGTCAACATCCACAGAATTTTCTCCTGTTTCTCTGCTGCTCCCTGCCTGTGTTTACCTAGCTTCTGACTCCCATCTATACTTCTGGGCCTACACTGGCCCCTTGCATCTGACACTAATTTAGTTTCTCAGGCCCTAACCTGGGCACCCCCGTCTTCCTGACACCATCTACCCTTGACTGCTGTTCTAGCTTCTTCTGGTTATTACTGCCCAACATGGCCTCAGTTCATATGATTCTAGGGCCCCTGATTGGGAGAGCAGCCACATAAAGAACACTTTGCTATGGCCAGTGACATTCTGCTCTCTCCGAGCTTGCAATGTCACCTCCTGTCCCCACCCCCCTCCCACCGGCATATGTTGCTCCAGCCAGGCTGGCTTCCGTGCTGTTCCTGGAATTAGCCAAGCAACCCCTCAGTCTAGATTTCTCTGTAGCTCCCTCCCTCGTGCCTCCTCCCCTTCACTCTGTCCCTCGTTCATGGCCATTACGGCCGCCTGACCTAGGACCTGGGTCTCCCCATTGATGGTGCACCTCCTCCGACCAGAATGTAAGCTCTGTGAGGGTTGAGACCGTGTTTTGTTCACTGCTATTGCCCCGCACTGGAACAGTACCTGGCACATAGTAAGTGCTCAAGAATTTCTAGCAGAACGAGTGAAGGATCACACTTGAACCTCACAGAAAAAAACGCCTTTGAAAGAGGTGTCAGCCCTGATCATATCCCTCCCTACTCCCGGACGGGGTCCTCCACTCAGGAGAGCTGGGGGCTGCTCACAGGATCTGCACCCTCTGCCCTGCAAACCAGGCCCTCCCAACACCTCCATCTCCTGCTGCCTCTGTTCCTGCCTCCCCGGGACGTCACCTCAGTTCATTTCCTTCCCTGTAGTCTCCACCCTCTCTGCTTCCCTGGCTTATGCTTTTATTTCCCTCTTTACTCTGCATTTCACTCTTTAGATTGTGAATGTCATGAAGGTGGGACCTTGTTTGGTATCCCTGGGGTCCAGGACAGTGCCGGGGGCACAGTAGTCATTTATAAACAGGATTGTGCCAGAAAAGACGGGAGGGAAGAAGGGAAGCCTGGCTTCATCCTGGCTGCTCAGACCCTTCAGGGTGATGCTTCTATCGGGCTTTTGCTTGGTTCTTCTTATTGGCTTAAGTCCAGGGTGTACTTTTTTGATTTCCCTCATCTCTTTGGTTTTCATTCCACCCCCCTCACTTAGCACTCCATGCAAGTTCCCCAAATCGCAGCCAATAGTTGGTTTCCCAGGCCTGACCTAACCAAAAGCTAGTTTGGACAATGGGCATTAAATCACCCAACCTAATATGTGACAGCCTATAAGAGCTGGGTCCAGGCCCTCTGATGCCAGACCCCAAAGGCTTACCTTCATGTTTTCTCATGTATGTGTTGACTACCTTCGATGTATTTATGGTCTATGGCCAGGAGCTATCATCAGGAAAATTGGAGGAAGACAGAAGTTGTGTTTGGATCCTCCATCATGGCCATCCCTGCTCTCCAGGGTGGAGGACTCCACATCCCCCACCTCAAGACCTCTCTCACAATAGCATCCTCCATGGGAGGAGCAGGTCTACTGATTAACCCACTGAGTGCCAACTTTGAGGATAGAATGGCAAAGTCTTATCCAATCCTGTAATCCCAAGAATAGAGGGAAGGAATTCAAATGTGAATTCCAACAACCAACAATTACTAAACACCTCCAATGCCCTTTCGCACACGCCAGCCCATTCGGTCTTCAGCTGGGTACCTTGTTTTGCATAAATTCTTTCAACAAGTGCACACTGACCGCTGTGCTAGGAAAAAATAGAAAAAAAAAATCATGATACTGGTGTCAAAAGGATAAAAAGACCATGTAGGGACCTAACACAGTTGGGGGGTTGGAGAAGGTGCCACAGAAGAGCAGTGTTGAATCCGGGTGCTGAGGGCCCCAGCCAGGATGGAAGGGAGCTGACCCAGAGCGACGGTGCCCTTCCTGGGGTCACCTGCCTAGGAAACCCAGGAATAAGAACTAAAGGAGATGATGATGGCACCTTCCTCACAAGCTAGTGTGGAGACCGAGGAAAACCACAGATACAAATGTGTTTGGCAGCCCGTAAAGTCCTCTAACAATGCAAGGCATTACTATCACACCAGGACCATCAGAGGAACTGGGGGTCACTTTGGGGGACTCTGAACCAACATAATGCTCAAGAAGGAGGAGAACCAGTCTGTTCTGAAACCAAGTCAGGAAACGACCCCTGTTAGGTTCATATTTAGAGGTTGCCTACTGTGTTCTGGGTGCTTTATTCTTTCATCCTTATCACCAGCCAATTAGCCCATTTTACAGATGAATAAGCTGAGGCACAGAGCAATGATCTCACTGCTCTCTGACACAGAGCTAAGAAGCTGGGAGGCTGGACTCTAAAGCTCAGGCCCCAACCCCTCTTGAGTGGCCACTCTGAAGACAAGCACTTTGGTCATCAATGGAATCGTACCAGAAACTCCTTGCCCAAGCAAAATGCTTGGCTTCACTTCATATTTGTCGGACTAACCTCTCCGGAGACCTCTCACCCCCAGATTCCCTTAGCAATACTCCCCACCAATGTCCATTTCTGGTAGCTCCCAGACAAAGGTCCTTTATTTCCAACATGGTTTTTATCTATTGATCTTTTTAAAAAATCAGTATTTTTTATCCTCTGAATTACTCAGGGTGCTGACATCCTGATCATGGTTGTTTTAATCATTTACAGTAGCAACTCTGCTTATCAACCTGTGAAATTTCTATTTGTGGGAGATCTCTCTGATACATAAATAAGTAAAGAGACCTGAAGAGATGACAAAATAGCCAAAGTAGTCAACGTTAATAGTAATCAAAGAAATGAAAATGAAGTAAACTTCCTTTTCCACCCATAAAATGAGAAAAGTCAAAAAGGCAGTAAAATAGAATTCTCAGAGTCTTGGTAATTATATTTTGTGAATTAGTCCGGGCAAGGTCTATTTAGACCTGCAAACTACCCACTTTTGTGTTTAAAACCCAGCCAGAGATAAAGGCCCAGGAAAGTCTTGAGAGTCTTATTTGTAACAACGTTAATAGTGGAAAATAGCAATCCCCTTAAATTAAATCCAGGGAGAGGAATATTATGCAGCAATTAAAATTACACAAACAAAATGATGTCAGCAAATATGAAGTAATAACATTGTAAAACACTTCTGTTTTATGTAAATGAAATGAGTAGGATTTTGAATCATATGGTGAAAACTTGGACCAAAAAAAAAAAAAAACGAGAGAAACTCTCTAAAAAGTGTTAGTGTTTTCTCTTCCAAGTTGGCTTGGGTGATTTTTCTTTATCAATCTTTCAATATTTCAGAAGAGATCGCTACTAATTTCATACTGGAAAAATAAGTATAATTTTAAAAACCCTCAAAATGTACCTGCAAACCATACAACAAAATCCTCCTACGTCTTAGATTAGGTCTACCGGAAGGTTCCAAACATAGGCTCTGTCATTTTCTAAGAACGCTGCATTTGTACCTGTAGAAACCCTTTAATCCTTACCACTTATCCAAATTCAAACCACGCTTTAAGGACCTGTCAAAATTCCACTTTGCCAAGTCATTTGCAAACATCTACTGAGCACCCATCAGCTCCTGTGGAAACAGAAAGGAATCAGCCAAAGCTGTGCCCTTGAGAAGTCTCAGTCAGCGGTCAGCGCGGGGAGACAAAGGAGAAGATGCTCCCAGGGGCGACTGTGCTCACTTCTGAGCAAGTCTCAAGGGCACCGCTGGACGGCACAGTCACTGAGGTCCCCAGATGCCTGGAAGTAGGACACGTGAGAACACACAAAGGGGCTGCAGGATTATTCAGGGAAAGAGGGGAGAGCATGACCAAGAAGATGTGCAGCAAGTGCAAAGGCAAGGTGGCTTGAAGGGCATGTGGTCTGCAGAGTCACAGCTGGTGGGAGGGCAGATGTAATGAGTTGGGAAATGACAAGAGGAGGTGAGGGTTTATGACGGCATTAATGAGACTTGTAATGAGGAATTTGTAAGCATGGTTGGGGGGCACAAAATCCTACTCATTTCATTTACGTAAAACAGAAGTGCAGGAGGAAAGTGTAGGAGGAAAAGGAAAAAAAAAACACCCCAATACAGGGTTTCAGAGGCGAGCGTGAGGGGAGGCAAGAGGCAGGGTATGCCATCAGGCAAGGATCTGAATGGTGAAAGGGAAGCCACGAACACACAAGTGAAGGTAACATTGTAGAGGAACGCCTGGCATCTAACAGACTGTCGGTGACTACTATGAGTAAGTCAGGCAAGAGCAGAGCCCAGGGTAAGAAGCCAGACCCAGAAGCCAGCCCTTCATTCAGCAAAACCCGGCCACCAGCAGGAGCGTTAACAAGATGTGTTGATTCAAATCTCTCCAAGAGTACTAAGTGGAACATTAATTCTGAAGGATATTCGTAGGTAATGCCCTCAAACACAAAAGGGTGCCGTGTAGCAAACAACTTTGGGAAAGGCTAGAAGTTGCTGGACTTCTCAGAGCCTTTAGTGAGCTGATGGATGTATGTAGTATGACTCTCCACTTGTTGGATGAGCATCTCCCAAATTATTTTGCTACTGAACCTTTATTTCCATAATTGATGGTGTCTAAACCCAAGCCTAAGATATAGGCCCAGGAAAGTCTCTGAGTCTTATTTATAACAAGGTAATAGTGTAAAGTAAGCTCCTTAAACTAAATCCAGGGAGAGAAATATTATGCAGAGATTAAAGTTATACAAACAAAATGATGTCAGCAAATATTACTTAATCGCACTGTAAGTACTTCTGTTCTATGTAAATAAAATGAGTAGGATTTTGAATTATATGATGAAAACTGGAACAAAGAAAAACTGAACAAATTGATTGACTGGTGTCCTTTGGAGCACACTCCAGAAAATGTTACCAGGCCATGGTGGGGGTGTGTGTGTGTGTGTGTGTGTGTGTGTGTGTGTGTGTGTGTGTGTGTGTAGGATATGGTTCTGATACAAATACACATTCATATAAAAAAGACCCAAGAGCATTTGCAATGCAACATGTCAGGAGGGTTCATCGATGTATTCCTAAAAATCCACATCTCAAAGGTGTTGACCCAGGGTGACCTTCCAATGGTGGCAATTCTGCCACCATCTACCCTGGATGGCTTCTTTTAGCCTGCAATCTTAACCCAGGGCCAAGAGCAGAACCCCCAACTAACAGCTGCAGGGAGCTTGTTTCAAACATTCACTGTGTTCTTTCCAAAAAAGTTCCATGCCCGACCCATTTTAACCTCTATGCCCTCCTGGCTCCCGCTTCTTCAAAATGGTCTTCCTTTCTTCCTTCCACCCTTTGTACTTTCCAAGTGCCAGGGACTGGTGATTTCACTCTTTATCCCTAGCTGACCTTATATTTAAAACTGGAATCTCTCAAAGAATCTAAACTCAGATGCAATTCACTCTCTTTTGTAAAAAGTCCGCGTGTATCATTGAAGGTTGCGCACTGTTCTTGGCTGTAACATAATTCACTTCTTCATCTGTGACTCTGATATTTGCGGAAAAATATTGTCCCCAAATGCCATTAGTTTCAACTCTTCAATCCATCTCTCCTGACATTTAGTCAATGATTCTCTGGCTCTAATTCATCACATCGGACATAATGCAAAAATTGAATTAAAACATTTCAGGGCAGGTGGAATACAGATTAGACACAGGATGTGGTTAACATTGTACGAGGCAATACTGCAGCAGATGCAATTTGAAAACATTTAAGGAGGAAATTACTGTAGGGGGAAAAGGAAAAAAAAAAAAACACCCCAATACAGGTATCTAAGTGTTGGCAACACACTTATAACAGAGAGCTCTGGGTTGATGATTTCACATTATGTAGCTACAATGGATTCCCTAAGGCTTCCCCATTGAATGTGCCTTTTCATCATGAAAAACTTCTCTATCATTGAGGAAGCCCGCCTTGTTGATTATCCTGGGAGGGCTCAGGAAGTAAAGTGGTGAGAGCCCAGGCAGGAGGAGAGTCACTGCTCTTGACTGCAAATTCCAGAAGGGGAGATACAGGTATGTTTGACTTACCACTGTGTGCAGGAACCTTGCATTGGCCTGGTACACAGTAGGTACTTAATACATATTTAACAAATGGGTTCAATAAATGGATGGATGGAAGGGTGAATGGATGGGTGGGTGGATGGATGGGCGGATAGACGGACGGACAAATGGATGAATGGCATGTCAAGGTCAGCGTGAGCTCACGGCGATACTACTACACAACTACTCGAAATAATAGTAATCATATAAGAGTGAACACTGATAAATTGCCTATGCACTTTTTGGTAGAGATTATTCAACCACAGAGTATGTACTGTCATTTATTTGCCTTGCTTTACAAAGAAACTAAGGTTTGGAGTTTAAGTTGGTCAAAATGACATGGCTAGGAAATAGTTATCTCCCGTTCTCCACCTCTATCTGGTAATAACGAGTATCAATACAGTGACAATGTCCATATCAATATAGTGACAGAATATCAATTAGAAGGTGATAAAGGCCACTCTATCAGTCCTGCTACTGATTCTGTTTTGTTTTTAAGTTGTTATTATTTGTTTCTTTTCTCCACTCATTCAATATTTGTTCTTTTTTCTATCAGAGCCAAGCATAAAGACTGTAATAAACACATTAATGAATAAATGCTAAGCCTATTTTCTGCTGGGCTCTCTCCTAGGTCAAAAGGACTAACATTTATTGTGTAGCTACTCTGTACTGGGCACTATAGTAGATGCATCACACGTGTAAAATCATTTAATCCTTATAATAATCCTCCAGGAATTTTTCCTCTATTTTACCCATTAAGAAAAGACAATGAGTTGGGTGCTTATGCATGTTTTTCCTAACACAGTAACTGTTTCCTGTTATTTCACAATGTAGCATCATGGATGAAGTGCGGAAGAAAGCCAGGGATGAACTCCCTGGGTTTTTAGGCTGGCTCTGCCATTTTGTGGCCAAGTGTGACCTTGAGCAAGTTACGCAACCTCTATGTGACACAATTTTCTCAGCTGTAAAACAGACATGATGATAATAATGTTGTATACCTTGTGGTTTGTTATTAGATTAAATAAATAAATGCTAGTAAGGTAAAAAGGACTTTAAACAGAATCTAGAACAAAATAAACTTTTGCTGTATGAATATATTTGTCTAGTTAAATAAGCATCAGCATATTTATATTAAGTTAATTTTATAGATGCATCTAGGCAGAACCGACATCTTTATGTAAAGGTTTTTTAATTCAAAAGCATGCCAAGCCCTCCCATTTGTTTAAGGCTTTTGTTAAAGACCTTTGGAGTAGTTTAAAGTTCTTTTCATGTAACTCTTGCACATTTTTGGTTAAGTTTATCCTTAGGTATTTTATCTTTTTTTGTTACTATGGTACATAAGTTTGTGGTCCCATTTTAATTTCCATATTGATTTCTGTGGTTAATTTTTGCCCCCCACCTTACTGAATCTTTTCAGCGTATATTTAACTTGATTCTTTCATGTTTTCAGGAACTAATCATATTATCTGAAAATAGCAATAATTTCATCTTCTTTTTTCTAATTTTCATATTTCTAATTCCTTTCTCTTATAGAATCACATTGGCTAGTATCTCTAACACAATGTTAAATAACAGTGTTAACAGTGGATACTCTTGCTTTTCATTACTTCTTTACTCTGAATATTCTGGTATTTTCTTGGTAGGTATAATGCTAGCTTTTGAATTAAGATGGGTCTTTTTTTTTTTTTTAAGATTTTATTTATTTATTTGACAGAGACACAGTGAGAGAGGGAACACAAGCAGGGGGAGTAGGAGAGGGAGAAGCAGGTTTCCTGCAGAGCAGGGAGCCCAATGCGGGGCTCGATCCCAGGACCCTGGGATCATGACCTGAGCCGAAGGCAGACGCTTAACTGACTGAGCCACCCAGGCACCCCAAGATGGGTCTTTTTTATCAGGTAAAATAGTATACATCAATTTTAATTTTACTAAGAAAATTTTCAAGAAATGTATGTTGAATTTTGCCAAATGCATTTTCAGCATCTATCAAGATGATCTTGTGCCTGTTCTCCTCACATCAATTTGCTACAGTGAAAACTGTTATTGATTTCCTAATGTTACATCCCAGAACAAATTCCACTTGATCATGGGATCTCTTAATGTACTGCTGACCTCTGCTGATATTTTATTTTGGATATTTGCTTGATATTCATAAGTGGGGTTGGGCTACAGTTTTCTGTTTCTGTGCAGCCTTCATTATGTTTTGGCATCATTGTTATGACTGCTTTATAAAAAGAATTTGGAAGTTTTCCTTCTTTTTCTTTCTGAGCTGCACATCTTAAAGGATGACTAGGAATTAGTCCAAGGGAAGATGTTGTAAGGATAAAAAAAAAAAAAAGCATTACACTGAAGGCACAAATGTAAGAAACCAACATCACACATCATACGTACAGAGAACTCTGAGCCCGAGCCCACTGCACCCCAAGTCTGCCTTATGTCTTTCCAGTCAATCCCTAATGCCTGTTCAGAGCCAAGTGCAAATCACTGTTCTCTCCTGCATACTATCCACAATTATTTCCTGTACTAGTATATTTTTCCCTTTTTCAGCAAGATTATGAAACCCTCTGTTTACCCCAGAGAATAAGTTCTTAAATTAAACTTCAGCAGCAAACTGGTGTAGAAAAAGATAGACTAATAAATTAAGTCATTTTCACATTTATTCAGTCATTCCTTTACCCAACATTTATTAAGTCTGTTGGCAAGACCTGGAAAAATCAGATATAGCCCCTGCATTCCAGACTCAAAACCAAGAAAAAAAAGCAGAAGGGTAGCTTAGTCCTAATTTTGCATGACAAATTAAGCTACTGGATGGATTTTGTTTTTCAACTCAAAAACAATTTCTCCCACACATTTTTCTTAAACCTCTAGTGCCTGACAGCCAAAACTCAAAGATAAAATCAAACAAACAAGAAGCATCAATGGGATTAGTTGGAAGCAGAGGCAGTCTGAATTCCACAACTATTTCTGGTAGACCTCGTGCTGTGGGGTCATCTTGTACCTTCTGCTAATACCTTTGCCCCAGATCACTTGTCAGAAGGAAACATACTCACATGTCACTGTGTTCCACCGAAACGACATGGCTCCCAGGAGCTCTGCCCCTCCAAGCCATATTTGAGAATCAGAATGTGCGACTCCCAGAGAAATAGAGCAAACTGCTAGGTACACAGTAGGTGCACACTGAAACATTTTGACATTCAACTACATGAACCCTGAGTTTGCATAAGGAATACACTGTACTGCTACAAGAGCAACAACACCTCTTTCAAAGGGTCTTCATGCGGCATCAGCTCCCTTCATCAGGGATTAGTGAGGACTGGGTGTTAAAAATGACAGTAAGAATCAACATGAATAGGGGACTTACTCTGTGTTGAGTTTATAATGTCTGATTTCTTTTTCACAAGAACCTTATTTGGTAATAAGAGTATTATCTACATTTTATTTTATTTTTTAAAGATTTTATTTATTTTAGAGAGAGAGAGAGAGAGTGGAGGGGGGAGGAGCAGAGGGGGAGAGACAGAATCTCAAGCAGACGCTGCGTTGAGCACAGAGCCCGACACGGGGCTCAATCTCATGACCCTGAGATCATGACCTAAACTGAAATCAAGAGTTGGGTGCCCAACCGACTGAGCCACCCAGGCGCCCCGCCTACATTTTACAATGAACGTTTTAGTTTAGAATAGTTTTAGATTTACAGAAAGCTTGTGAGAAGAGTAGAGAGCCTATAAGCCTACAACCAATCTCCATATTGTTGACATCCTACGTGACTGTGGTACTTTTATCACAAGTAATGAACTCATGTTGATACATTACTATTAACTAAAGTCCCACTCTATTTAGATTTCACCATTTTTTTCAACTACTGTCCTTTTTTCTGTTCCAGGATCCCATTCAGAATATCGCATTACATTTAGTTATGTTCCTTAGGCTTCTCTAGACTGTGACAGTTTTTCTGACTTTGCTTGTTTTTGATGACCTTGACAGCTTTGAGGGGGTACCGGCCAGGTATTTTGTTGAGCGTCTCCCAAAGGTGTCCTTCTCATGAGTAGACTGGAGTTATGGGCTTGAGGGAAGATAAAGCGCCGTTCTCATTACATCTATCAAGAGTATATGCTGTCAATATTACATGTTGGTCTTGACCACATGGCTGAGGTTGTGTATGTCAGGTTTTGCCACTGAAAATCTACTCCTAGCTTTTCCTCTTTCCATACTGGACTAATTGGAAGGAAGTCACTGTGTGCAGCCCACACTTAAGGGGTGGAGAGTAATGAGTTACCTGAAGAGGATTCTCTAAGTAAATTATTTTGAATTCTTCTGCTCTGGAGATTTGTCTAGAAGCAGTAATACCCCAATAACAATGAGCCCACCACCAGCCAGATTTTGATTTCTAATCCAGCAAAAGGAACCAGAGATCTCTAAAAAATGGCCGATTCCAAGCCTGGGACATAGACTATAAGATAAGCCTGAAGGACCACACGGCACAAGAAAGTAGTGTGCATAAACACACACACACACACACACACACACACACACACACACCGTCAATCGCAGTATGTCAAAGGGACAGGAGCCAACTGGAAGCTCTCAATGGCCAAAGCTGGAGCTATCTGAGCAACCAAATAAATAATGTATAATTAGACTATCACCCCAAATATAAAATATATATCCTTGATTCCATACTGACATAGATATGTGATTGAATTGCCAGCTTTCAAAGATGAGGGACTGTGGCTCAGCAAGGCTCAGTAACTTGTCCATGATCACACAGCAAATAGGGGTGGAGCTAGGATTTAAACCCAGATGTTCCAACCCTACAAACAAGTTTTTCTAAGTGTATCCACACGCGGCAGGTGAAGCTGCTTGAGATAACGTGTGCACAAGGTTTAGGAATGCGGGAAGTGTAACCAGGCTCTCAATCAATGTCTACAGTTGTACATATCATTATTATTACCTCCCCCACCCAGCACAGCTCTTTAACTGTGCTTTCCCAACCACAGGCCTTCCCCGAACTGCTCTCTTCCTCTGCCAACCATGCCCATTAACCACCCCCGCCACGCCTCAGTTTCCCCTTCCTTGAATCCCACTTGTCTTTCAGAAGTCACTTCTGACCCCTGGCTCTTTCAGCACTCCAGGTGGGCACCCTCCCCCTCTTCATAATCTCTAGCAGCTTGGACCTCCAAAGGTAGCTGCAGGAGGGCAGGAACCATGAGCTACACACAGTAAGCGCTCAATAAATAACGCATAGCATGCATGTATGCATGAATGGATGGGTGAATGAATGAGTGAGTCTTGCAGAAACCTGACCCCAAAGAAGAAAGAGGAACCATTAAGGGTGTCCTGCAGCACCTTCCTGATGCTTACCTAGAGCAGCAAGTCCCCAGTGGCTCCCGCGGGCCAGCAGCTGTTGGTAAGCTGCTGGTGTGTTCCTTCTGGCAAGCTCTCTCTGCCGTTAGAGCCCTGTGCTTTCTCTTTGGCCTCAAACAGCCCCGATCAATAGGAAGAGGAGAGCAAGGATGCTTGGCCGAATTCAGCGGCAGGGCAACAGAGGATCCAGTTACACAGTTGGCAAGGTTGGGAACCACCCATTCCAAGCCCGGGCAGATGCCGAGGAGCAGAGCCCACTGCCAGGAATGCCCGTCTTCCTGGTACCGCTGGAAACCATAATTGCATTAGTAACAAGAGGCAGCATTTCTGGAACACTTACCAATGTGCTAGGAGCTGTGCGGAGTGCCTTCCGTGCCTTCCCACTGACTCCCCACCACTGCCCGGCACGGTGCCCACAGTCATCTCACAGCTCTGCCTTATCTTCAATCTGACTCTCCTTGAGGGCAGGAACTGAGCTTTCTTGTCTCCCTCAGCCGAAGAGGACACTCAGTAGGCATTTCATACATACTTGCTCGTTGACTGTTTTGCTGGCTCTTGCCACTTCCCGGGCCTACTTGTTCCTCTGGAGTCTCTAAGCCACTGTATGGAATTGCAACATGATCTACTGGAAATGATCCTGAGTCCCCAGACACTTTATAATTTGGGTAAGTGACTTATTCTCAGAAATTGTATCATTGTTCTAAATGAGACTGATAGCCTACCTCCTAGGGTTGTCAAATGTAGGCCACAAATATGTATTGAGCGCTGAGTCTATGGTTTGAGGAGCCTGAAGGAGGCAGACATGGAAACCAAAGGCTTCAATAAAGTATGGTGAAGGTGAGAATTCGGGCCTGTAGGATGCAAAGAAATGTAGGAGGGAAGCCTCAAACTAGCCTAGGCGATCAGAGAAGACTTCCTGGAGGAGAACACGCCTGAGCCAAGACATCAGGGATGAGAGGGAAATGGCCGGTGGAGGGAGTATTTATGGCTATCTTCAACACACTGGTCCCCACAGAAGAACGGGGCTTGTTAAGATTAAACCCTCTCTGAAGGCATGCCCTGTTTACAACTGGAGGAAGTATTTTCCAGAGGGATGGAAGGTGGCACTTGTCTTCATGCGGAACCAGCACAAGCAGGCAAAAACCAAAGCTGCACCCTACCCCCCACCATGAAAAAATAAAATCCTGTTCCTTTAAGACTTGAGAAGCACAGCTGGATCCTCCCAAGCCTTGGCTTGGAAGTCAACAGTCAGTAATTCCAGAGTAAATATCAGCAGAGGAGGCCTTGTGTTCCTTCCATCTCCCCTCCGCACAGGGCAAACACATTATGCCACTGCCCTCTGGTGAACAACCATCTTCAGCACTGGCCTGCAATCCACTCTTGAGAGCGACTCCAGGGGGAGGCTTGTCACCATTTAAGACGCCATTGTTCCGCACCCGGTAGGCGCAAAGCCAAGGTCAAGCCCTGGAGTTTAGAGATTTCCCAGGCCTGCCATGCTGCCAGCCTCCAGTGGCCCCCCAGTGTGCTCCCAGGGCCGACTCACTTCATCTCGCAGCCCCGGCTCCAACAATGGGCACATCTCTAGCTTTTCTGTGGCTTGGCCTGGGCTGCCAGCACCCCGTGCCATCTGTTCTGTGCAACCTTACCCCACCAAGGGATGCTGATTGGGCTTTTCTGTCCACGACTGTATCTCTGAGAACAGACTGTGTCTCTGACGCTGTTTTCACTGACACTCTCTAGCTCAGTATTCTTGGGCACTCTCCTGCACGTCTCCAAGCCTGGCGCTCCTCATCCGCAAAATGGGCACCCTGACAGTTCCCACCCCTCAAGGCCCTTCTGAGGTTGGAGTGAGTGACGACATAAAAGCATTTACAACAGGGCCTGGCAAGGTGGGCTCAGGGGAGCACAGATCACTCTTCTTAGGATGACATCATGGGTTCCTTGTGACTATTACAGGCAGAAATGCAGGCAAACTGCATAGCCCTGTTCCCGAAAGGAAGCACTCCGTGAAATTAACTGTGGTTATTAAGGAGCAGGAAAAGGAGGGAGCAATGGAAAGGAAGCACAGGAAAATGAGCAGAGCCTTAGCATCTCCCAGAGTTGCCATGGCCATGGTCTCCGGTTGGGATCCTAGGTCTCTCTTCAAGGTGAAGGCCCCACAGGCCGCCCCCTTTCTTGTCACCAAAGATGAGCTCAGCAAATTCCCACCTTCTCACCAGAAAATCCACCCCTCCTCCCCCCTGCGCCATGCAGGCCTCTTCCATTGAAGAAGCTCCTCTTCATGCAAGAAGAATATGAGTTCAAAGCCGTGCCAATATCCAGGCATCCAGCATCGGCCGGAAGTGGGCACTGAAAAGTTAGCTAATTACAGTCAGAATTCATAGGGGAGAGATGGTCCTGGACACCTATTTAACCTCTCTGAGAAAGTCACTTAACCTCTCTGAGCTTCTGTTTACTTACCAAAATCACTGGGGCAATAATTAAACACCTAACATGCAGAGTTCAGTGAGAAGGTTATGACGAGACATGCCGTAAGCGGCTAACACATCCTAATAAGACATTCTAATCTTAATGTGTTGAGTGGAATAATCAAATGTTAGGAGTGACATCTGCCAAGTGCTTTCTATCTGTCAGGCCAAGACCTAAGTGCTGCACATGGCACATATACTGATTCACCTGATTCTCATGCCAACCCTCCAGGTGGGTCCTTGCATACCATCTCCATCTTACTCCCAGGAAACTGAGGCACAAAAGGATTAAGTCACATGCCCAAGGTAACACAGCTAACAAGTGGCAGGTCAAGCCTCTGCGTTGAGAGCCCCCACAGACCCGATGCAGTTTCGGCCTTTGCTCGCTGACCACGTTGTACAAGGTGAATGAATATCCGTTCTCTCTCTCTCCTCTTGGGTGCTCCCTCAATGGACCAAGCTCGGTACCTGACATATAACAGACACCCAGTGAGCTCTGCTACATGCTGAAAGCAGACAGCCTGCCTTGAAGCTGAGTCGCCCACCCCCATCCCCCCCACCCCGCTCCCCGGCTGCCAGCTGGTTGTGCCCAAGGATGAGCTCATCACTGGCTGTACATTTCTTCCCAGAAGCCCCTGCAAGTGGCAAAAACCTCCTCAGGCTAAGATCCACTCTGCCAGATCCAATGTCCAGAGTCTGCCACCAACCACGGTCAGAGTGTTCTCCAGACACCATCTGAGACCACCCCGCAGGGCAGCCAGGGGACAGGGGCCCACAGCCTGGTGGCAGCTCTCGCAGCCCAAGACCTCCAACACCCGCATGACACTGAAGATGACAGGTCATGGGAGAGACCTGCCCAAACTCTGGAGTCAGAGAGATTGGGCTTGCATCCTGGCTCTGCCCTGCCATGCTCTGCCTCTTTGGGAAGGCCACTTTCCCTCTCTGAACCTCAGTATCCTCATTTGTGATATCCAAACCCTGCCAGCACCTTCTCACGGTGATGTGGCCGTGATCAGTGAGATGAAAGACACAAACGTCAGACCCCGTACCGGGGCTTTGGGAAGTGGTACCTGTTAACACCTAGAATGGAGAGTAGTGGAGGAAGGTTTGTCCTGGGCTGCTGGTTATCTCACTACCCCCCTCCACTCCCTCCTGCCCCATTTTCTCCTACCCTTGGGCCAAAAGAGCCTGAACCCAACACTGCCCCCTGCTGGCATCCTCTGACTCAGGCTCTCCCAGAAAGCTAAGGCTTAGTGGTTCTCAAAGTTTGACATTCTTAAATGTTATAGAGGCGCCTTTTGTTTACTGGATCCTATTTATCAATATTTACTCTACTCTAAGTTAAAACTGAGATATTTTAACATATGTTTAATTCATTTAAAAATAATAAACTTATTACATTTGAGCATAAATATCTTCTATGAGAAATTGCTATCTTTCGCAAAACAGATCATCACTACTGAGAACAGCACTGTTTTGCCTTTCAGCTCCCTCTCTTTAACGTTTGTCTGAACAGAAGACTCTCATTCCTGCTTTTGTATTCAGTCTATCTCGATGGAGCCACTGAGAAACATAGGCTCACGAGACAATGAGACTGGAAAAGGCAACTAAGGGTTGAGCATTATGAAGAAAATAGTTTTCACCTCTCAGACTCCCTGGAAGGGTCTCAAGAACCCTCAGGGTCCTCAGACCACACTTTGAGAAAAGCTGCTTTGTACCCATTCTTTGCACATTGGCTGTCAGGGTGATTCAGTTCCTTGCTGGTCTGTTCTCTATGGGGTTAATGTCTACTGGTTCTCCCTGCTTTCTGGGTAAGTGAGGTCCAAGCCGCCCCCCCTTCCCCCTCCCAGTCCAGCACCCTGTGCCCTCTCATGGGCTGGGGCACTGCCTCTCTCTCCCTGGCCCTCCCTGAAAAGAACGAACAGCCACATCTCCCGCTTGAGTGCCCTTGCCCAGATTAACCCTTCTCTCTGCAATACTGGGCTAGCTTCTCCTCCTGGTCCATCGCTTAACCCTGGAAACATACCACAGACACCACTTCCTTTAGGAATTCTCCCAACCCCTCCCATCCCCAGGCCAGGTAAGTGCTTACCTGAGCTCACCTAGCACTCTCCACACAATTCATCCTAGCACTCACTGGGTTGGGATAGGTTTTCCAGGCTAGGAATCCGTATCATTTATGGACTGTGAGCTCCTCGAGGGCAGGGGTATGACTCAACACAGACCCCAGGGCCCATCTTGTGTTAGACTCTCATGGAACATTCGTGTCAGTCAGGGTGTTTTATCTCACTGATCTTGCCTAGCATGCCAAATTTATTTTCTATGTAACTCCATCTGCCCAAATTCCCATTCCTACAGTGATTATCCTAATTCTTCAATTCTAAGAGAGACACTTCTTTCTTCTCACATTATTATATTTCTGAGATCAGAATGTTTTAAACTGATGTGTACATTTAACGTTTCTTGTTTCTCTTCCCCAAAAGCTGTAGCTAAATTGACAGTCTATCTTGCAATCAGCGGCATTTTACCTTTTATGAATATAATTCTCCTGTTCCAAATTCACAACTGTGCCTTTACCTATGGGCTTCCATACAATCCTCACATTGTTGTCACATGGTCTCATTAACTTGAGGGGAGGGGTGCAGGCAGGGAGAAAGGAATGGAAAAATTTCAGACACTGAAACCTAACTGCTGAGAACTGAGAGAGGGAGAAGGTATTTCTAGCCTCGAGTCATGTGATCTAGGAAAAAAACCATTACTTTTGTAGATGTGACTATCCAGATGCCAGAGAGGTTGGTCCCAAGCCCTTTGGGTTTTTGTTGCTGTTGTTGTTATTATTGGTTTTTTATTGTTGTTACTGTTTTGTATTTGGGGGGAATTTTTTGCCCCATAGATAAGTTTCTTTATTTTTACTTTTACTTTTATTTTATTGTGGTAAAAACATTTAATATGGAATCTACCCTCTTAATGAAGTTTTAAGCGTGTAACAATACAGTATTGCCGTCTATAGGTACAATGTTGTAAGTAGATCTCTAGAACTTATTCATCTTGCTTAACTGAAACTTTATGCCCATTGATTGGTAACTCCCCATTTCCACCTGCTACTGGTTCGGAACCATCAAGTCATTGACAGTTGACTTAACCAAGCCAGGACTTCCTGTTTGGTGGAATAATAAATGCCCCTAGTGTACAAGTGCCCTTCAGCTGGGTTATCTTTTACTTGCAGCCAGAAGCATCCTCACCATCCAGGTACTATCTGTAACCTAGTTTGGGTGTTTGCTTTTCACCTTCTCTAACATATGTGGACATCTCTGCACATTTATAGACAGAATAATAAAAATTAATGTCTATTAAAGCCTTACTACTTGAAAGTACTTTAGGAAGCATATTATGAGTACTCTCTCATTTTTATTTCCATGACAGCTCTTTGTGGTCAGAAAGATTAGCCTTGTTTTTCAGATGACAGGGAAATCAGAGTTTGGAAGGGGAGAACAACACAACAACTAAATGGAGGGGCCAGAATGTAAACCCAGACCATTCTGTCAAGAGTCTAACTTTCTCCTCTATAACCACAGCCCCCAGGATTCACCCCATCACTGACAACAGCTGCAAGACACCCCATTTTTCTGTATGTAATGCAACTACCCCCAGTGATGGCCCATGCCCAGCGAGGTGGGGCCTTTCTCCCTTTTCCCCTCCATGGCCCCTACAGCTGGCCCTGCCTCTTTGCTCTCTTCCAATTATCCTGATTCCTAAAGATGTGAAACAATAATACTCCCCGATTGCTTCCTCCTATAATTTCACATAGCGGGTCCCCTCAAATAGTAAGTCCTTAATTTTAATTGCATATTATGTTCCATTTCTAAGGGCAGACAGCTATTTATTCATCCAGCTAATTGTTCAAGAGACAAAGACATGGAACATATCGCAACAAATTAAGTATTTGCTAGTTGCTGTTATTACTGGGGCTATGTTACAGTCCTGATTTCCCTTCTAGGAGCTCCTGAGGAAATCTTGGCATCTTTTAAAAAAAAATTTATTTTTTTGGCTTAGCCTACCTATGATTATATAAAAGCCAACAAATCCTGGAGTTGTATTACTACTGGGTATGATAACAGTAATTAAGACAACGTAAAGATGCACAGCCATGTTTTCATAGATACAAGAAGAAAACATACAAATAGTGTTAATTGAATCCTTCCTGTGTGCCACACATTGGGCTGGACACATGAAAAAATTCACCTGTTCCCTGCTTTTTTTTTTTTTTTTAAAGATTTTATTTATTTATTTGACAGAGAGAGAGAGACAGCTAGAGAGGGAACACAAACAGGGGGAGCGGGAGAGGGAGAAGTAGGCTCCTGGCCAAGGAGGGAGCCCAGTGTGGGGCTTGATCCCAGGACCCTGGGATCATGACCTGAGCTGAAGGCAGATGCTCAACGACTGAGCCACCCAGACGCCCCTGTTCCCTCCTTCTTATTCAAGAACTACTTGTGAGACTCTATTATCCCCACTCTTACTGATAAGAATTGAAGAGTAGAGAAGTAAAAGCATATATCTGCACCCAGGCACATGGTAGAGCAACAGAAGAAGGGAATTTTGAGCCCAGGCCAGTATAAGCCTGAAGTGTGAGTTCTTTTCTGCCTATCACAGATATAGTAGCCCCTCCAGCCTCGTAACTGGTCCTATGAGAATGAGATAAGCATCTCAATTCCTATGGTATACATATGGTCACCTTCACAGGCAGGAGGTGATTCTCCCAACTTTGGTGGCTCAAGCAATGCATCAGAAGCCAGATGAGGAAGGCATCAGTAATCACACAAAACAGACCCCTGAGAATAAAAAGTCTGCCCCTCCGCCTGGCCCACTTCCCAATCTGCCCAGGCCAGACAGTCTCATGCTTGCCCCCTGTATGCACATGCCCTGGGTCTTTCCCCTAACACACACACACACAAACACACACACACACACACACACACACGGCTACATGAATTTGAACCACATTCACCAAACTTAAGACATCCAGCTTTTATTCCTGGGGAGTCAGTCCTACAGCTGAGTGACAAAAATGTCAGAAGGGAACCATCAGTTCATTGAATTCATACGTCCTGAACACCCAGCCTGTGCCAGGCAGGCCCTGTGACTACAGAGATGGGGCAAACACAGCTATGACCTCACAGATCTCCCAGCCCCAGGGGAAGAGTCCCAGCTCATCAAGATGTACGGCTGTAGGGAAAACTGGGCAGGAATTAATGCCCTCTTAGCAGGAAGTCTTATTCGGAAGAGGACAGAGGTGTGGCGCGTCTGGACAGAGGCTTAATGCAGGCTGCCCCTAAGAAGTGACAGCCCCGCCCAAAGGGGGTGCATGGGCTCCCAGACCACAGGACCCCCAGTGTTGAGAGATAGCCAGAAGTGTTATTCTGCAAGGAAGAGGAGAGGACTTTCCTGCATATGGAAGATTCCCTGGCAGGAGAGCTCCAGCTTACATCACCGTCAGCCTGCAACGAGAGTTCAGTCGTTCAACAAATATTTACCGAGCATCTGCTATGTGCTGGGCACTGCTTGGTGCTTGGGATACATCAGTGAACAAAAGAGCAAAAGTTGGCTGACATTCTAGCGGTGGATGCAGAACGAGCGAACACCCAGCAGCCTGGGCCTCACAGGGCCAGTGTCCCTTCACTTGGGTTCAGCCCCTCTGTGTACCCTGGAGGATCCGAGAGGCCTGGGCAGGCCTGACTGTGGCCAGGCTCTGCCTAGAGGCAGATCTGGGGTGTGAACATCCGGACACATGTGTGGAAGCCTCCTGGGCTGGGTAGCCCAGAGCTAGCTCATCCCACTGGGTGTGCTCCCTCCCCATCCCAGCCTCCACTGTGCTAGCTGGCCAGAGAACCTGTCCCAGTCACATACGTAACAACCAATGCAAGAATCAGGGGAGCAGGAGGGAGGAAGGAGAGTTAGGGGGTGGACACCATAATACAAAGTTTTGAATCTTTGCCAGTTTTCTTTTAATAAACAGTTTTATTGAGCTATAATTCACCTGCCATAATATTTTACAAGGCTTTGCACCACCTCACTGTGAGGGTCAGACTTTTGGGAGTGAGACAGGGAAACGGGACAAGGCCCCAGGAGAGACGCTTTTAGCATCAAGAAAGTAAGTACAGACTCAGGCTCTAAGCTGCTGACGAACTCGTGACAAGAGAGTAGAAAAGTGGCAGGTGACATGCCCTCTTTCACAGGGTGATACTGTGGACGAGCAAAGGCCCAGGGGCCCAAAGGCCTGCACCCAGATCCTGGCTCTGCCACTTCTTAACTCAGCTCACTCATGTAAGAAACTAACCCTCTGAACCTCAGTGCTGCCATCTCTAAAATGGGGCTAAGGCAAGTACCTGCCTCAGAGAGCCGTTGGGAAGACTGAATGGGAGCGGGTCCCCAAAGAACCAAGCCTTGTGCCAGGCCCAGAGCATCATCATGAGAAGCGTCTAGTTCTTCCTAAAATTCTCATTTAGAACAAGCAAAAATCCAGCCCCTGTCTTCTAAGAGCCCACAGCTGAAAACACCCCATCCCCAAATCATTGTCTTCTTTCTCCACACAACCAGCAACTTCCCTCTGAAGACCGGGTGTCCACCTGGATACGAGACAGGTGAGGTGGAGAGAGAATGTTGGGGAGGCCTGTGTGAGTGGGGGTAGGGCTGGCATCACAGAGGAATTCCTCCAGCCACCAGGAGGCAGCGCAGCATGCGGGGGCGGGGAAATCCTGCACATTTCCCACATAAATGACTTGGGCAGTATGTTTCGTCTGCAGAGTGCAGGATCATGCTGGGGACAGGGCCAGGTGGAAAGGGAGCAGGAGTGGGGACAGAGGGGCACTGCCAGGCTGCAGGCAGCTGAGTGGGGGTACTGGATACACGGCAGAGGTCAGAGAGAGCCTCAGGCTGCCAGAGAGGCAGTGAGGGGAGGGGGGAGGCTGGAGATGACAGCCAGGTGCACTGGCTTAGTGCTGAGATGGTCCGGCATCCCTGCATTCACACACTCAATAGACCTTGCTGAGCCACGTACCACTTAACCCCAACTAGGGACAAAGACTCTCTCCTTGACCACACTACTGTCAAGCTCCTCAGAGCCCTCCTTCTGATGAGGCCTTGACCTTGGCTCCTGTCCTGTCTTTGGCCTGCTCAGCCCAGTTGTGGCAAAGAATCCTGCCAAGTCTGTTTAGCGAGAACCCCCCCACGCTTTGACTGACACCTGGTGGTCAGCACCATCGATAGCTGATCAGGTTCCTCAGCCCCACCTTTGAGGTCTCCATCCCTGGTCTGCCTTTCACAAGAACTCTGTTAGGTCAGTTTAGCGGGAACCCCCCACCCTTCACGTCCCCTCACTGGGATTTTCCATCCAGTGGCACCCTGGTTAGCACCCCCCCCCCACTCTTTGGCTGTATATCCCACTTGTCCTTGTATTCATTCTGAGATAAGCCCCATCTCTCTTCCCTATTGCAATAGTCTTGAATAAAGTTTTCCTTACTGTTTCAACAAGTGTCAGAAGGGCCCACACTGGTTCATCCCCGTGGCCCAAGGCACTGAGAGTGGTGCAGCTCTATCTACTTCCCAGCATCAGCCAGGCTGGTCTTTGAGCTTTTGGTTCTGCCTTTCTGTCTGAGCAGCGCCAGGCAGGGAACCAAACTGTACCCTTGCCATGTCCTGGCTGTGTGACTTTGGGCACGCCATGTAACCTCTCTGGGCTCCAATGTCTCCTCTGAAAAATAAAGATGAAATGAGTGAAGAGAAGAAAAGCATCTAGATAGTTTCTGAGTTAAGCATCACCTACAATGAGGTGTGATGACCTTCTTCAAACCTCCATGTCTGAGAGGAAAAGCCCCACTGGGGAGACTGGGTGTCAACACAAGGTCTTCCATCTGTCATCTGAAAAACGCCTATGCATCTTTCAAATCCCAAATCAGAGCTCACCTCTCACAGAAGGCTTCTCTCCCCTACAGCCCCCTCCCCACACTCAGCAAGTCTTTGCTGGGTCTGTCTCCCCGACGCTCGCCAACCCCGAGGCCCTGCATCTCCCCTTCTGGTCTGTCTCCCCGTCCCCGTGGGCTGTGCTGGCTGACTTATCTCCGTGTACCCACCACCCAGCACTGTGCCTGGCAGGGAACGAATGCCAGCACATTTCAAAAGATGAATAAATGGAAGAATGAATGAGTGATCTCCCCGAGAGGGGGGAAGATAGAACAAAAGAAAACACAGTGAAGTAATGTGCCGGCGTATTTGAAATTCCGGAATGGAAACAGACTCCTACAAGCATACAAACAGAAACAAAGGGTTCGTGTATAATGGGAGGTAGAAGAATCGGAGCCCCAAGACTGATCAGCACAGTGCATTAAACCGTCGAAAGTGGTGGAACATCCATCCAGAGGCTTAATGGGAAAAGGTTGCATCTAAGAATTCCTAGCTGCCACCTGGTCACTCAGGGGAAACAGCAATGTGGAGGCAGAGCGAGAGGGTCAGTGGAGACATACGGGTTCAAGGATTTTTTTTTTTTTTTTACTACTAAAAGTAACTGCTAGGAAAATGGAAAGCAGGATTTACACCTTCCGTATCAGTATGGAAGTATGGAGGTGGTATATTAAAGTCAGATTGCCTGGGTTTGAGTAACAATTCTGTGGCTCAGTGACCAGGGGCAGGTTCTTTCACCTCTTGGTGCCTCGCTTTTCCACCTGTAAAGAGACTGGCAGTGCCGAATTCACGGAACTCTTGTGAGAGAGTTGAACAGGATAATCCATATACAACACGGGGTCCCGTGACTGGCACACAGTAGGCTGCAGTGAGCACTGTGATGTGCCACCCAGATGCCCCTTCAGTAGCAAAGGACTCCCCCACCCGCCCCGCAGATGCTGGAACACTACTAGAACATCCCAGCAAACAGCCTTCAGGGGATGGTCTTGGCTGAAGGAAACTCTTCACCCAAGACCATGCTTCTTTCCAGAGGTGGTCCACAACCAAGGACTGACCAACAGAGAGGTTCAGTGGCCTAGTTCCCTTGCTTGAACTTGGGACAATCTTGTGAAAGATCATTCCAGCTTCAAAGACCCAGGTGGAGTTGCCTGAGGCCAGTGTAAGGAACGCAGTGCACCAAACTTCTTGCTATGCTCAATGCTGCTTCATCTCTTCCTTTCCACAAGTGCTAAGTTCAGGAGCACTCTACAACAAATGTCCTGCAGGCTAACATCATCAGAGTTTGCTTTCTGGGGACCCCAATCTGCCAGCAAGGAGACCAATACAGAGATCCCATACGGCATGGTCACTTGAGAAGAACAATCAGCCCCTGGGAGGCAAGGTGAATACACTGTAGCCCATCCATCCAGAATGGGAAGCCATTCCACTTGACAGAATGGACACACATTCTATGTCTGGCTATCCCTTTCCTGCCTTCTGGACCTCAGCCAGCACCCTGATCTAAGAACTTGTTTGACTAGCACTGGATCCCACATAACATCCCACATAACATCATGCCAGACCAAGAAATCCACCTCAGAGCAAAAGAAATGCAGAAGTGGTCCCACACTGAAACACAGAATACCAAGGGAATAGCAAGGAAGTATAATGTACAGAAAGCATAAAATAAAACAAAATAATGATGACAGATGATAAAATATACAATAAATGCAAATAGGTTAAAATATTCTTAAAACACTCTGAGAGGGGATAAAAAAAAAAAAAATCAAGCCTAACAAGCTGTTATCTATTAGCAACATACCTAAAATAAAGTGACAAATGTGAAAAATAAAATAACTAAACTAAAATAAAATAAAATAAAATAAAGGACTTGGTGGGGGCAGGGAAAATATTAGAGTTTCTGAGACTGCATATGTTGTTTGGAAAGTAGGTGATTTTGATACCTACTTTCCTAGGACAGCACACTCTCCTGACGAAAAAGAAAATTATAATGGGCACATCTCATATCAGAATTGAAGGTGGTGCCATCCACCACTGTTTTCAGAGGAAAACACGTAGCCTTTGAGGCTGTCAATATTGGAGAAGTCTAGGTTAAAGTAAATGGAGTAAGCTTTCAATTGGATCATTTAAAACTTATGGAATAGCTTAATGGAATTAAAAATACAAAAATATAAATTAAGAGTAAAATTGAAAAATAAACTAAACCTGGACAAACATGGGCAAATAAAATTTTAATAAGAGGCTTTTATAATCACAGAAATAGATACATTTTTGAATCACATAAGTATGTTTTGTAGCTGGTTCTGTGGAGTTTTTTAAAATGTAGATGACATAGATGATTTCAAAGGAAAATCTGAATTATCAAAATCAGTTCCAAGGGGAAAAAACAAAAACTGAACAGAGCAGAGAGAGACAATAAAAAGTTATAAGTTCTTTTAAACCATCAAGGAATGGATCGTGAATCATTCCTCTGGCTCCTGGAAAAGCAGATGTTTTGCCAGTCCATTTTGGGGAGCATAGCATCATGTTGAAAAACTAACCAAAACAGGATATAAAACACAGAAAAATCATTCTATCAAATACTTGCAGTACAGAAATCCTAAATAAAATCCTAGTGGGAGAATCAAAGGGCACATTTAGAAAACAAAACTTATTATATCCAAAGAGGACATTATGTTCATTAATGCCAAAAATAGTAGGGCCTTTAATGCCAGAAGAATAAGACAGTCTCCCCCTAAGAGGAAAGTATATAGAAATACAAGCCTTTCTCAAGAAACAAGAAAGGTCTCAAATACACAACCTAACCCTACACCTAAAGGAGTTGGAGAAAGAACAGCAAATAAAGCCTAAACCCAGCAGGAGAAGAGAAATAATAAAGATCAGAGCAGAAATCAATGAAATAGAAACCAAAAGAACAGTAGAACAGATCAATGAAACTAGGAGCTGGTTCTTTGAAAGAATTAACAAGATTGATAAACCCCTGGCCAGACTTATCAAAAGGAAAAATGACCCAAATCAACAAAATCATGAATGAAAGAAGAGAGATCACAACCAACACCAAAGAAATACAAACAATTATAAGAACATGTTATGAGGAACTCTATGCCAGCAAATTAGATAATCTGGAAGAAATGGATGCATTCCTAGAGATGTATCAACTACCAAAACTGAACCAGGAAGAAAGAGAAAACCTGAACAGACCTATAACCACTAAGGAAATTGAAGCAGTCATCAAAAATCTCCCAACAAACAAAAAGCCCAGGGCCAGATGGCTTCCCAGGGGAATTCTACCAAACATTTCAAGAAGAATTAATACCTATTCTTCTGAAACTGTTCCAAAAAATAGAAA
>NC_138372.1:162785049-162815656 GCF_054177405.1 Leptonychotes weddellii
AGCACGACCTGAATTCATGTAAATATACAAAGACCAAAAAAGACGGAAGGAGATAAACAAAAGCTTTCATTCTTTCAAAAAAATATGAAGCATCTACAAAGTGCCAGGCTTGTTTCCAGGTACTGTCCAGTAAAATAGCCTGGATGCCAGTCTTCATGAAATAAATGAATGCAGTTATTTCTGGGTGGTGGAGTTAGCAGTGGTTTTCCTGTTCTTCTTTGAGATTTTTATACTTTTTCCCAAATGTTCTGTATGAAATGTGATTTTAAGCAGAATGTGGTAGTTCTCATTCCAGGCTATAATTTGGACTTTACTAGGAGGCTTAAACAAATACTAATACAGAAGCTGATAAAACACAGTTTTCAAAAAATATTCCTGAGAAAATTCGGTAAAGAATGGAAAAAAGATGAAAGTGAAATATGACTTCTACCTCCCACTATACACAAAAATCAGTTCCAGGTTGATGGACCTGGCTATGGAAGAAAAGACAATAAAACTTTTAGAAGAAAATAATGGAGGTGATCTTCATGGCATTTGCCATAAAGGAAATAATTTAGCAATTTCATTGTATTAAAATTAAGAACCTTTGTTCATAAAATAAAATAATAACACAACCATTAAGAAGGAGAAAAGTGAAGCCACGGAGTAAGAAAAGATATTTGATGCACATACAACTAATAAAAGGCTTTTATCCAGAACATGTAAGGAAAATGCCAGCAACCTAATGGAATGGTGATCTGGAAACTGGAGTGGCCACTTCACAAAAGAGGATCTCCAAATGGCTTTTAACCAAATTAGAAGTGAGAAATCTCATAAGCCATCAGGCGAATGCAAATCAAAGCCATGAGGAGATACTCCCACACGCCCATGAGCATGGCTGACAATGCTAGAGCCATTGAGATGTCGTGTGGAGAACTCTCCTACACTGTGGCTAGTACAAAATGATAGAGCCACGTGGGAAAACAGACACAGCATACCATATCTGAAGATAAACATACTCTTGATACAACGATTACACTCCTAGGTATACACCTTGCAAAAACATATACACATATGCACCAAAAAGCAGATACAAGAAAGTTCCTAACAGCATTATTTGTAATAATCCAACACAGGAACCAACCCAAATGTCCATCAATCGTGACCCATGGTGGAGTCATACAATGGTATTCTGTAGGCAAGGGAAACGAATGAGATACAGCGACACGCACTAATGTGGGTATATTTCACCAACATACAGCTGAATGAAAGAACCAGATGCAAAATAACACCTTCTATATGGTTCCAATTCCAAAAAGTCCCCAAACAGGTGGGTCGACTCTTGAGTTTGGGAACGAATACTTGCATCATGGAAGTACAAAGAAGAGCAAGAAAGCGATTGCTGGAAAAGTCAGCACAGTGGTTACTTTGGGGCAAGACTCTGGGTTAGAGATGGAAAGGGACCGTGTAGGATCTGACGCGTTGGCAGTGTTCTCACCAGGGTGGTGGTGTCCCCTTTCCGTTAATTTGCCAAACTGTACATTCGTGTTACGCATTTTTCATCATGAGTGTCATAGGCACAATAAAAAAAGATATCGAAGCAGAGACAACAGAAATACTGATGCTGGGCCCCACCCCAGGGCAATGAAACAGAAAGTAAGGGGAGGGTGTGGCGTCTGTGTTTTCAGAACCCCCCGCCCCCAAGGTGAAGCTCATGCAGCCTGAGGGCTGAGAAGCATGGGTCCCAGGCCACGGGGAAGCAGCACCTCTCCAGTCTGTGTCTAAACTTAAAGGCCACCTCACCTCTGTGACTCTGAGCTCTCTCCTGTGCCTCTGTTTCCTCTTCTGTAAAATGTGGATACAGTAACAATATTTCAAAGTAGGCTGTCAGGATTACCCGTGAAGGTTTTAGAACATTACCTGGCACATTTTAAGTGCTCAGGAAGTATTAGGCTGGTGTCTTAATAATAATAAAGTAGCAGTACACAGGATTTTTTAAATGAGATCATAGGAATGAAGGGGTCAGTGTAATGCCAAACATTTAGTGGGCACTTAAAAATGTTATTACTATTAAATATTTGGTTTCCACATTTCTGGACAAACTATGATCACTTCACTTGTGGGCTGGGAGCAGGGGATGGGGTGGGGAGAGGGGATTCCATTTCAGAAAAGAGCGAAATGTCATTCAGAATCGAGAGAGATGAAGTAGTTACAGAGTAAGTGGATATTTCCACCTAGGAATCCATCCCCTAGTTTTGTAAGTTTGTTAATTCCCCAGAGACAAAGCCCAGCTCCTTCCTTCCTTGATTCGGCTGACAGTGGCTACCGTGTGCTCCGGGAGGGGTGATGGGCACTGATGCCGGTCTGGACTGAGGCGCATTTGGTCTGTAGCTCAGACACTAGCCCTGAAGACTGGGGTATCAAAAGGCCAGATCTTAAACATCCCTCCGCCTTCCACCGGATGGGTGACTTGGCCCAGGCAAATAACCTCCGTATCTGTCTCTGTAAGATGGAGAGGAGGACTAAAGCAGCTCTCACTGGTCCTCGATGTTTTGGTAAGGCTGCATCAAGATAAGGGATACAAAAGCCCAGAACACACACCATGTGCTCAGCTACAAAATGGTTTATGCCCCCGCGCCTGGCAGGTGGCTGGGGAATGACGCCGATAAAACCAAATTCTGTAGGCTGATCTGGATTTTAGGAGGCTGTCAAGCTAAAACAAACACCACTGAACTGCTTTGTAAGGCTGCCCTGGGGTACAGAGTGCTCACCAAGGGAATAGAGTCAGAAACATCTTCCCCACTGTCTGCAGCAAGCAGAAGAGAAAACATCTTCTGGTTCCCCACAGCAGGAGACTCAGAACAGCTACCCTGTTTCTCATCTTCCAAACCCCCCCCACCGAGGCTGATTCTCAGCAAATGCCAGCCAGCCAGCCTCGTGCACCACGTTCCACGTGGGGGGCAGCGTTCGGCAGCCACCAGTTCTGCCGATGACTGTGCTTCCAAGACAGATGTCACACTGCCTAGGGAGCTGCCGTCTTAGAAACTGCCTCCAGTACAGGAGAGAGTGAGTGTGGACACAGGGTGTTTCTTGAACCAGAAAAAGGACAATAAGGACCCATTCTCAAGTCCCCAGGAGATGCCTACCGACATATGAAGAGCAAGGTCTATGGGGCCCCAGACCCCACCTGTGGGGGTGTGCACGCACTTCTATGTGCCCATGCTGCCCTCGTAGACTGTCATGGACTTTAATTACCTAGAAGCTCCAAGCTAGATGGTCTGAATGCCTTCAGCATCCAGTTTCCTCCCTGGAGAAATGTATCTGGTTACACTATAATTCCTCAGACCCATACTGAGTCACTTTGTGTTCACTGGAACAGTGGCTCTTCAGCTCTTGGGTCAATTTTATTGACTTGTGTCCAACAGAAACCCTCTGGAACTCATCTTTGGTCCCTAGGTTGGGTTAAAATTTTCCAGAGGAGAATTCACCATTCTTGCTGTGACCTTCAAAATAGAGACATTCTGCGGACCTTCAAGCCCTGTCCACATTCACCATTTTCCTAACTCTGCCTCAGCTACACTAGCCTCCGTGCTGTTCCTCAAAAACGCCAGGCGTATTTCTACCTCAGGGCCTTTGCACTAGGTTCTTACCACATGCAGCCTGGCTCACCCCTTCATACCTTTTGACTCTTTGTTCAAATATCACCTTCCCAATAATGCCTACATTGATTCCCCTTGATCTGTTCAGCATGATACGAATCTCAGGACGTCTCAGGGCTACATTCAAAAAACTACCACACTCTCCACCACCCCACTCTGACCACCCCATTAGCCTCCTCTGCTTTATTCCATAACGCTTTTCATCTTATAATTCAAGATGGAGTTTTTTCCCTTTTTATTATTTTTTGCAGTTCTTCATTGTCTGTGTGTGTCACATGCTCTGGACTATAAATTCCATGACCGTAGTACGGTTCTGTTCACTTCTAGGGCATCAACATGAAGCCCATAGGAGATACTTGATAAATACTTCTGAAAGTTTTATTTCTACCTCACTGATGTCTCCAGTCTGTGGAGAAGTCATCGGCTTCATAGGCAGACCTCTCTTCAAATCTCACCTCAGCAGCGAGGCTGTCCCATCTAAATAGCTTCCTCTCTGCACCCCCCCACCCCCATTCTCCTTTATCCTTCTCCTAGAACACACCATCTCCTTGACACTATGCAATGTGAGAAGCAGAGCGTTGCCTTTGTTGTTCGTGTCTCTATCCCAATCATACAAAACAAAGCTCAACAAACTTTTTCTTTCTGGAAAAAGGCCAAAAAGTAAACATTTTCGGCTTTGCAACCCATACTGTCTCTGTCTCAATGACTCAGCTCTGCCTTGTAACATAAAAACTGCCATCAACAGTGCATAAATAATGAGCATGGCTGGGTTCCGAGACAAAACTTTATTTACCAAAATGGATCCTGGGCCAGATCTAGTCTGCAGGCCATAGTTTGTTGACCCCCTTGCTCTGTATCAGTACCTGGCACATAGTAGGTGTTCAGTAAACATTTGCTGAATATGAGTGAACTGAATAATTTCTCAAGTGCCTGCTCTGTGTTAGACCACGCAGGGGCTTTCCTCCAAACATTTCATTTCAGCCACAGAACATTACTCATCACACTAAGGACTCAGACGTCAAAGGACAGAGGCTAAGGGCGGCCCTATGGTTTTTCCTAAGGCCATCCCAATTCAGTGACAAAGTGGGGACTGAAATTCAGTGTTCCAGGCCTCTGCTCATCCCACCACTGGACATGAGCCTTCCATTCTTATGACACTTTCCGTGAAAACGCCAAGTCACACTGAAGATGAGGCTATCATCCTTCACCACCCACCGTGTAGGTATTCTTTACTTGTCTGTCCAGCCAGGGTGAGCCCCGTACATACCACGTCCCTTGATGTGTCCCATGTCATAGAAACTGCAGTCAGACTCGGGTCTACGTTCAAGTAAAGAAGCTACCAGCATGCAGCAAGGATAGACCATGTGGCAGGCACTGGGCGTGGCCATTACAAACCCTGATTCTGACCGAGGGCCTAGCCTCGGGAGGAAAGACCAAAAGCCGAAGCACTCTGAGGGCCTTCTGTGTGCTGGGCAGAGCGCATCACCCTTCCCTGCCACACTAGGAAGAAGGAAATGCCAGACAAAGGTTGGGGAGCTCTAGAGAGAGAGTAGACCTTGACCTTGGGGCTCAGGGAAAGTTTCAGCAAAAGGTACAGTGAAGCCGTGGGTTTTGGGGAGTCAGACCTGGGACCAATTTCCATTCCTGCCACTTACAGTAGCTTATGGAGACCTTGGGGACATGGCTCCATGTCTCCCTGTCTCAGAAAACAGTGATAAAAATAGTACAACCCCCGTGCCCCCCAATTTTTGTTAGAAAATGTGATGGGTTAATATATGAAAAATGATTTCCATGATGCAGAGTAAGTACTTAAAATGTGGCCACAATTGTTACCCTCATCATCATGATCTGATGGGGTCCTTGGAAGCTGGAGTGGGGCTCAGCATGCTGTGATGAGTATGGGGTGGAGGGAGAAGCTCTGGGACTGCCCAGATCCTGAGACCCTTATTAATTAAACAGCCTGAAGCGAGGAAGTCCTCAAGTTGCATTGTTTGCTTATTGAACCAGCACTGCGCACCGCAGAGGGAGTCCAGGTGCTACTAAGAGATGCTAAGCGCCCCTTGGCTAGGGCTGCCTGGATGGCCTGGGAAGACAGAATGTGCTTCTGCCCAGAGATACCCACACTCGAGGACCAGCTCCAGTGGCACAGGATGTGGAAACCAAGCTGAGGCCTGCTGGGAATGGGCCTGAACCCTGGCAACCAGCCCTAATTCGATCAGCCAGCGCAAGCATCACTCACTCGGAGGGCACAGACTGGGCACCGTGCTAAGAGGTGCTTTTTCATGTTCCCTCCCAGTCCCGCTGTTTTTCCTGGAACACTCCGTGCACACCATGCCCCGGGCGAAGCATCAGGGGGGTGTGACTCCGTAGCAAAGAGATGGCCTGAAGTCCAATTCACATACTGCAGCTCAAATCGAGGTGGTCCCCTATGTCATTCCATGTATACAGACTTTGCAACTGAACATAGCTCTTTTTCGACCTGCCCGAGCATCAGAGCTCAAGGCAATTCAGAAACATAAAAACAAATTCAGGAAAGTGGAGAGGCTTTTAATCACAAAGCAATGGTAACACCGTGTATTTATCCAGCATCTCGGCCTTGGGAGATTTCTGATTCTGCAAGTATTTCGGGGCTTCTACAATGTGTCAGGGTGTTCGTCAATGCACCTTATTAATTTCCTTCAATAACCTCCGGGTGAGCACCGGGCTGCCGGTGAAGCCCAGGGACATATGGGACGTACCCAAGCCACACAAAGGAGCATCACGTAGTGGAGGGACACATCTCCCCAGAGCCCAGGAATGCACACGACTCATGGGGACAGGACCCGGCGGCACTCAGCGATGACCTAAGCTAGCACTCCAGTCCCACAGACGCTAGGCTCAGGCTGCGGTCACATCCCTGAGTTCAGCCCCATCTGTCTGTGATCTGTCTGGACGTGAGCACCTTACCTAGTTTCTCTGATTGCAGTGTCCTCATCCGCTCAGTGGAGCTGAATCTGGTATCTCTGCCTGGGGTCGTGAGGGTCAAATGAGACAGGACGGGAGAGGCTCTGACACAGGCTATTGTCACGACTTTCTTCTGAGCTGGGATCTCTGCTCGATGGACTATGCACGTAGTCTCGTTCATCTTCCCAAGGAGACACCACTCCTCCCATTTTACAGATCAGGGTAACAAACACTTGGGTGTCCAGGTTCCATTTCCATGGAAATCGAGTCTCTAGCCATGACCTATGCTGAGCCGTGAGACTCTGCAACCAAGAGCTGATCTTTGCAGAAGCTGAATATACACAGAAGAAAAACAATCCGCTGATACTGCAAAGACCCCCCGCCCACCTGACCTCCTCAGAGCCACGTAAATGGTCAAACAGAAACCTGCACCAGGCAGGAGCTCCATGTATCCTACTGCCAAGAAGGGGAAGTTTCTTCTTTTGTTTTTCAAACTGGGTCTCGGTTTTGCCCAGTCCTGCCCCTTGCAAAGGTGCAAATCTAGATACGAGAACCTGGGAAAATACCAAAGATACGAGGACAGTTGCAGTAGGCAGAACGCTAGGAGAGTCCCCATGGTTCCTGCCCCCAGTGTCCACACACAGCAGTGGCTGGATTTGGGTAGGCTTCAGCTGGCCCAAGGGGTCTGAGGCAGAGGGAGCTTGCCAGAGGTGAGCAGGCTTGGAAGGAAAGGGATTGGAGGAATGAGAGAAAAGCTGAGTGTGCTTTTCACATGTGTGTGAACACTTGGTACCGTGTTCAGGGTAGAGCCAGGGAGTCTAAGCTATTCTGAAAAACTTTTGAGAAAAGTCAATGTCAAGAAGCTTTTCAGGGAGCAATGACTATAACCCCTTACCTTCACTTTCTGTGAAACCACAGAAATCTTCCACTTGCTTTTCATTTATTTTATTTTATTTTATTTTTAAGATTTTATTTATTTATTTGACAGAGAGAAAGAGGGAGAGATTGAGCACAAGCAGGGGGAGCAGCAGGCAGAGGGAGAGGGAGAAGCAGGCTCCCCGCTGAGCAGGGAGCCCAACACGGGGCTCCATCTCAGGACCCTGGGATCATGACCTGAGCCGAAGGCATTTGCTTCACTGACTGCGCCACCCAGGCATCACCCACTTACTTTTTAAGAAGAGTATTTCTTTTGAGTGAATGTAGCAATGTGCCAAACAGACCGTGAGGTCAGACAGCCTGGCTTCAAATCCCAGCTGCATCCCCGACCACCTGTGTGACCTTGAGCAAGTTACTGCACCTCTGAGGGTGAACTTCCTTGTGTGAACTGGGGACAGTCATGGTATACATCCCCGAGACTGCTTTGGGGTGGTGAACCATAAAGACACAGCATGAAGTCGGTCCTAGGTAAATGCGCAATAATGTCGTGTGGCTCTGTTATCATTCAGATAACTTGGTTCATTACAATTGACCCTTGAACAACAGTTTTGAACTGTGCAGATCCACTTATATGTGGATTTTTCCCCAGAAATCCAGTACAATACTGTAAATGTATTTTCTCTTCCTTGTGATTTTTTTTTAAAGAATGTATTTATTTAATTCACATAGAGAGAGAGAGAGAGAGCAGGAACACAAGCAGAGGGAGAGGGAGAAGCAGGCTCCCTGCTAAGCAGGGAGCCTGATGTGGGGCTCGATCCCAGGACCCTGGGATCATGACCTGAGCCGAAGGCAGACGCTTAACGACTGAGCCACCCAGGCACCCCTTCCTTGTGATTTTCTTAATAATATTTTCTTTTCTCTAGTTTACTTGATTATAAGAATACAGTATCTAATACATGTAATACACAAAATAAAAAATAAACAATAAAAATGAACACAATAAAAATTATTTATTTTTAACACTTGGGTGTCCAGGTTCCGTTTCCATGACCTTCCAGTCAACAGGAGACTATTAGTAATTAAGTTTTGGGGAAGTCAAAAATTATATGCAGATTTTTTACTGTATCGGAGGGTTGGTGCCCCTAATCCCGCATTGCTCAAGGGTTGACCACATTTTTGAGAACCTATTCTAGTCCTGGCCCTGCACTCAAATACCTTTCACATAATCATGTTAATGCTTTCCATGGTGCTTTAAGTAAGGTAAGTATTCAGTTCAAGTCTGCAGTGAACAGGGAAGGAGCCCTATTTTCCCAGAGGGCTGTTGCAAAGTTATTTTTTAAATTTGAGACAATGTATTTGACACACAGTACAGTAGCAAGAGCACCCACAACACTTGGCAGGAAGCAGATCAACAGCCTACAAAGTTGGAAAGTTCTAGGCAGGGCTCTCAAGTGGGGACGGGCAGCTGGAGAGGACAGGGAGGTTCCCACGCAGGGCCTGGGTTTGGCCAGTGGGCTGGGCCCCTGCAGATCTCCCACTGGTTCCACCTCAGGGATCTTTGGAAGGCCTTGGCCCTAGAGTACCCCATCCTAAAACCCTCTGCCTCCTCCACAGCTGCCTCCCAGCACCTATGGTCCTATTTCAGCCCATCCTCTCAGCCCACTGGACTACACACACCATCTTCAAGCTTCACTTCCCGTTCACTGTTTTTCTCCAACTTATTTTGAATTTTTTCAAACTTACAGAAAAGTTGAAAGAAAACAGCCAACGCTTATATGTCCTTCACACAGATTTATCCATTGCTAATATTTTGGCCACATTTGCTTTAGGTACATTTTTTAAAAAAATTGTGACCCATTTGAAAATAAGTTGGAGACATCATGACATCATGGGGGCAGAATAATAGCCCCCAAACAGATTCATTATTGAATCCCAAGAACGTGTGAATATATTGGGTTCCACAGTGAAGGGGCAGGAGGCTTGCAGGTGGGATTTAGATCGTGAATCTGCTGACATTAAGATGGAGAGACTACCCCGGTGTCCTGATGACACCTAGATTTTCACCCCATGGTTATTATTATTCCTGTTTATCATTTATCTTGATGACTACAGCTTGGTTATGTATGTCATCTTCTGACATTTGAGCCCATTATTTCCCAAGTGGCTTATTATTATTACTGCACTTTTCATAAAAAGCCCCACTGCCAAAGACACACATCAAATCCAATTGATCTAGTTTGATGGTGGCTTAATGGGCTGAAATCTCATTTTACCAAATCACTACATGAAACTTCAGCACTCAGTCTGGGAGCCTGAGCGGGGTGCCCTGTGTCCCATGTGACTATCTTGAGTGAGGCTGCCCATCAGCCCCCATCCTGCCTGACCTCAGCACTCCCTTTTAATGCACTGTGAGCTGGAAGGGGGCCTGGCTGGAGAGCAAGTACTAGTTTAACCTCAAGCTTCCTGCTCCTTCTCGCCTGGTGACCCGGCTATGTTGTTTAACATCACTGGGACTCGGCTGCCCCTTCTGCAGCAGTTAGAACAGGAAGACGTATACCACCCAGGGCTGGAGTGGGAATCCCATCAAATCTCACATAGGAGAGTGCCCAGCACAAAGTAGAAGCTCATGAAATGCTCTGTTTTCTGACAGTGATCTCTAAGGGACTGGGACAGGTTTTTTAGAGCCCATCAGCTGTGAATTTAAAGCAAGTGTTCAATAAAGTGTGCTTGGGGCACCTGGGTGGCTCATTTGGCTAAGCATCTGATTCTTGATTTCAGCTCAGGTCATGATCTCAGGGTCGCGAAATGGAGCCCCATGTTGGCTCCTCACTGAGCATGGAGCGTGCTTGGGATTCTCTCTCTCCTTCTCCCTCTGCCCCTCCCCTCGCTCGTGTGCGCAATAAATAAATAAATAAATTGTGCTCAACAAGGAGTTACCATGGGTGACCCAGTGAATCTCCTCAGCTTGCAGAACATTTAGCTTGAAAGGCTTTTTCTTTTTCATTTAATAATTTTTAAGAGGTTAAAAAATAATTCCCAGACAAGTAACTTGTTCAAGGATGCAAGTAAGATATAGGATTCACAATTATTATCACCTAACTCCTGACTTCAAGAATTTGTATTCTTCATATTTAGCTAAGTGCCAACTACCTACCCATCCATCCTTCTCCTGTCTGCCGTCCCTCCCTCCCTTCCATCCTTCCTTCTGTCCTTCCTTCCTTCTGCCCTTCTTTTCTTCCCTTCCTTCCTTATTACCTTCCTTCTTCCCTCCCTTCCTCCCTTCCTTCTTTCTCTATTTGAATCCTAAAATTGTCTTCTAAAAAAAAAAGTATATCTACTATGAAAAAATCAAACTTAGAACATTTACTCTTTGTGCAAAACCTCACAAGGTTATTTGTGTGTTGTACTGGGGTGGTTTATTGGGGATAGCAGGAGCAGAAAGACGGTGTCAGAGGCAAACACTGGGTATCAAACTCTGGGGTTACACCAAATTCCACATCCATTGAAAGAGAAAATCAACAGGTCTCTAGAGAAATCATCGTGTCTTCTAAGGCAACCCAAGTCCCAGAATCCAACATTTACTCTCTACAAGCAATCCCTGCTGGACCAAAGCATGGGAGCAATGGGCTTCAGCTCTGCCATTTCACATTCTGGTTAATTTTTGTTTTCATTTTTTTTGTGCAATACAGTCTCCCCAAATTTTGGAGCTTCTTGGTATTGCTTTTGCATTTTATGAATTTTTTAAAAAATGAGTTATAGTTGAATAGAATGGGAAGAAACCAACTTACAGTAGCTTTTATTTTTTAAATGGCATTCTCCAAAATGATTTGCTTATTCACATTTTCTAAATTCTCTATGTACTTTGCCAAAAAAAATCTCAAATGTCAGAATCTTATTGGGGGTGCCCTCAAAACTCGACATTTTATTAAAGGATACTTGCATAAGCCTTTCCTCCTGCTAAAATGTTATTTTAATTTTGCTAGAAATGTATAAATAGTGTAAATATTACTTGTTAAGTGGCTGGATTTAGAGAGACAAGAAGAGATTGGATGATGCTAGAAGTGGAGAGGTGGGTGGAATTGGGGAGGGTAAAGGGAGAAAGGAGCAAGATGGGGCTGGGAAGATGAGCCAGGAGCAAAAGGAGAAAAGGGAGGAAGCAGACAAACCATACAGCGTGTCTGATGGACTGACCGAGCATCCTTGGAAGCCCAGGTGATGCTGGGTCTGCCCCAAAAGGAAGGAGCTGAACATCATACCGCATCCCCCAGACGGCCCCGGCACACTCCACCTCTGACCCCAGAGGGAAGCCACCGTGCCTGCACATACATGAGGAGGCATCTGCTGCAGCCACACGTCAAGTGCCCTTTGAACCAGACCATCTTAGAAATCCACCAACGAAATGGGAAGGCTTCCCCAGGCCTTTGCCCAAATGATGGGAGGTCCACAAAGATGCTGGAGCACCTGCCAATGACATCATATGACATATGATCTATGCATTTATTCATAAGCTATAGTTCTGTATATGCAGTGGAATCAACCTGCTTCCCAGGTTTTTATGAACAACGTTGCAATAAAAACTCTTTTAAGGATCTGCAGAAATAGCTCTCACCTCTGTTGCCCCACAGAGCAGCCTGAGCCTCAGCTTTTGGGGGGCATTTTTTCTTCCAGTGCATTTGAACATTTTTGCAGCTCTCATGGGAAGCTGTTATATTAGCAGGCAAACAACAAGCTGTCTGCCCCTCAGGAAGACATCTCTCCTGATGCACCAAATTTTTCTCCTTCCTCTTACCCCATCCTTATCACCCTGGCCCTCAGCAGCCATTTTGTAGCTGAGACCCACAGGGCTAGGAGAAGGGAGAGAAAGGGGGCCTGAAAAACCCCCGAGATTCCAATACCACCCCCTACAGTGTCCCGAATACCAAGCATCTATCCAGATGGAAACACCTCATGGGTGTTTCCATCAAGGTCATTACCATGACGTACCAGCACATGCATGGCACCAGAATCCTGCCCACCTCTAGGTCCCCAGTCGCCAGCCAGGGCCTTCCCCTTTACCAGCTATTTGACTTCAGATAAACTCTCTCTGAGCTTCAGTTTTCTCTTCTGTAAAATGGAACCATTCCTGCCTATGATCCACTTTCAGCAAAGATGCTGGCGAGATGTTACTAAAACCAAAGTCGGCTCACATTATTCCTCAGAACTCTCCAGAAGCTTCTGAATTCCCCAGAGTGAGGGTTCAGGCCTCATGGTGGCTCTGGGGTCCTGGTGGTCTCTGCTCCCAGCCTCCTACCTCTCCAGCCACAGACCCTGCTCTTGCCCGTGCTGGTCTCCCTGCCGCTGCTGGAACACTCTGAGCCCGTTTCATCCCTCAGCCTGACATGTTCAGTGTTCTTCTCCTCCCTCCCTTCCTTGAGCTCTCTGCTCCAGCGGACCTTTGAACAAGCCCCCCTCGCCACCCAGTGCATCACAGCCAACCACCCTGCCTGCCTCCCGTCCTTGCTGTTTGCCTCCAGAGCAATACGACCACTCGGTCCCTCTGCGACATTCACGCACTTACTCGCTGTCTTCCCAGTGACCCTAACAAACACCAGCTCCGCCAGGGCGGGACTCTTCTCTGCTTTGCTGACTGCTGCATCCCACTGCCTAAAACACTGCCCGGCACAAACAGTGCTTGATCACTATTAGCTGAATGAAGGGTTATCTCAAGCAGTAGACAAGCACTATGTGGGAGCATGAATCAGCTCCACAGTGTGAGCGCAGAGATCAGGGGACAAGTTGGGACTATTTGGGAGGTCCTATTGCTTCCTTAACCTGACTCCTCACATGCTGAGGGTAGATGGAAGCTGATGGAAGATGTGCTCCAGATGCCCTCACCTCCCACACAGTGGGCGGGCCTCTCCAAGAGGAGTCCATGACAGAAGCCAGCGCGGCCTCCATGCCTGATAACCTCACTATGAGGAGGAAGTGAGCCATCCGAGAAAGCTTCCCAGAGCAGCAGGAATCTAGGATGGGCTTTGCAGGATGTGCAGGACATCAATTAAATACAGGTCAAGGAAGTGCATCTGGCTCAGAGACCAGCACGCACCAAGGTGGCGAGACAGGAGAGCGGAGCATCTTTAATGATCCGTTCAAGCGTCTTGCACTGACCATCTGGCCTTGTATCCTGCCTTGTGCTCGGAGCTGAATGGACTCGAGTCAGAGTCTGTTTGTGGGGATCACATGGTTTCTGACTACAGTGAGGGAAGAAGGGTAGGGACGATCATTTTCCGTATGGTACTCACATTGGTTCATGGAACAGCCAATGCAGACACCAAGGAGAGATGTGGTGCGGCCTTACCCAGGAGGGAGACAGCGCAATGTCAATGGTTTGACAGTGGGATGTGCATGCATTAGAGTCTGCAGACATGGCAGATGGGTAGGAGACCAGTGCAAAGGCCCTGGGGAGAAAGAATAAAGGCCTGAGCTAAAGAAGTAAAAAAAAATGCCAGATACTCGAGGCATTCTCTTCCCAACCTCCTCACACCCAACCCAGCAACAAGACTCATCAGTTCACATATGGATCCCATATAGGTGGTGGGGAACAGCATGGGCTTGGCAACCAAGCTTCCTAGACACATGCCCTGGTTCCTCCACTCCCCAGCTCTGTGTCCTTGGGCAAGTGAGTTCTCTAAGCCTCCACTCTCCTACCTGTGAATTGGCAACGGTAATAGGACCCATCAAATAAGGCTGTTGGAAGTGTCACTGAAGTCACTCCCGAATATGTGCTAAGTATCAGCTATTATTACCTTGAATGCTAACCTCCCCTGCCCCCCGCCCGTCCAATCCCATCACCTCTCATCTGGAGCCCCACAGAAGCCTCCTAAGTGGTACTCCAACTTCTATTTTTGCTCCTCTTCAACCCATTCTTCACAGCCCTCTCTTCACACAGCCCTCAGCACTAAGAAAATCCAGAGGAAATGAAAAAACAAGTCAACCCACCCAATGGCTTCCAGCTGCCCTTAGAAGAAAATCTGAGAAGACTCTGTATGAACAACAGGTCCTCCAACCACATCCCATGGCGCCCTCCCCATTGACCACCTGGTTCCATACCCACTGCCTTTTAATGAACCCCTCCAACAAGCAAAGCCCTCCCTGCCTCAGGACCTTTGCGCTTACAAATTCTCTATACCCGCAAGGGCTGATTCCCTGACATAAGATTTGATCCAAATGTCAACTACTGAGAAAACCCTTTTCTGACTCTCCAAAAAGCTGCTCAGTCCAGAGACTATGGTTTTACTCTATTTCATTTCCTTTCATATTTGTTAAATTGATTCAGTGATCTCCCCACTTTAGATTTTTGGGTCCATTCGGGCAGGACACTCTCCATTTTGTCCGGTGCTGAATTTCCAGCTTAGCATCTAAAAGCTGCTCGATAAATATTTGCTCAAGAACAAATGAACACACATCCCAATTTCAGAGCTGGTATCAAGGTAGAGAGCAGACAGCACATGCTACCCCCAGACTTTATCATATAATTTAGCACTTGCTTCTTTTTTGTTTTGTACTGTTCCTGATTCTTCTCCCTAGTAAGTCATCATGGATCCACAACCAAATCATGCCTTCTCTCTCTCTGTTTCACTGAAAAAAAATTATACTACCTTCAAGAGATTTAGACTCTTAGCTGAGTTTGACTTGAACTACCCAATCATTCATTTGTTCATTCATTTCATTCTCTTGGCCAGTGGTCTACTGTGTACACTGTGAGCCGGACACAGCTGGAGACAGAATCATAAGGCATGGCCCCTGCTCTCCAGGCACTTACCGTCTAGTGGAGCAGATAACCAGGTAAACAGGCAAAGTAACGTGGAGAGATACATACTAAGGAAGGGGTACGTGCAGGAGAACCTCTAACGTCACCTATTTGCCTCAGCATAGGGCTGGTCATGGCTCATGCGATGCACGGTATGCATCTTGCACAATAACCCAAATGAGAGTGACGCTTGATATACTTGGATCTCTCCAGGCTGGCCTGGAGAGGCTACCAGGGGTCCCAGCACCACAGCCCCACCCCAGCTCTGACTCCAGCCACCAAGGAAGCCCCAGTCAGTGCAAGAAAGCTGCACATATGCTGGGCTGAAGGGACTCCCTCTTCTGGGTCCCGTCCGTAAGGAAAGCAATCCCAGAGCCTTGTCCGCATGGGGAGAGACAGCCAGGGAGGGGGCACAGAAGAACAGAATGGTGAGGCTCTCCTGTGGTCTGGATGCTGTGTGCTCGCAAGTGGACATGATGGACGTGAACTGCGGCCCCTCCCTCTCCCTTACACTGTCACGCTGGCTGTTTCACCAGGACCTTGAGAAGCAGATGGTGGTGTCTGTTTCACGCCCGCAGAATTGTGGCTCAGAGTGGGACCTGCCAAGCCCCGACATGATCTCAGAGCTCTGTTCATCCTCAGCCAGAGGCCACAGCCAGCACTCAGCAGAGGCGGGCTGGGAAACCCTCTATTCAGCTTCACAAAACTCACACGACAAGGCTGGGGCCAGGGGTGGGGTAGGAGAGGCCAGCAAGGCCACAGGGTATCAAAAGAGGAACACCTGGGCTGGGATACATGGGAAAGGTTCTTCACTCCGCCAAACTTTAGTCTGGCTCCTGAACCTTCTAGGCCCACCTGTGCATTTCCTCATAAAATCTAGTTTTGGCAAGCACCCTGCTCAGTGAGTTTAACCAGAACCCCCGACCTGCATACCTGATCACTTTGGGTATCAGGTTCCTTCTCCTCCTCCATCCTCCAGGTGATGTCTGACCACCTGGCCTGTCTTCAGCAAGTTTCCTATTGGGTTTGTTTAGCCGGAACCCATCCCCCCCATTATGCCCAATGTTTCCTCTTAGTAATTTCCCATCCACTGACCTCTGCCCTGCCTCTTGGCTAAAAATCCCCACTTGTCCACACTGTATTCGGAGTTGAGCTCAATATCTGTCCGCCATGGTAAAATCCCAATATAGTGGTCCCTACAGCTATAGCGACTGTCCTGAATGAAGTGCCTTACTATCTTTGACAAGTGGCACTGGATAGTTATTCATTAAAAGAGCCAGGGCTGCCACTGTGAACAAGGAGCCATGAATGCAGGATCCTCCCAGCTGGGGGGCTTCTAAGGATAACAGAAAGAGAGGACCCGATTCCGTAAGACAGTTGGATAAGCAGATCCTACCACTAGAATGTCCCGTGTCCCTTTTAACTGCATGAAGATGGATCCTGACTATGCCAAGAATTGGGTAGGATGAAACACTTTCAGTTGCAACAAATCAATCTGCATTCGGAAAGCAATAAAAGAACCTCTTCTTGTCATTCCAGGCTCTGCCCCGCCCACCCTCCTCTGAAGGGCAGTGTTAATGGAGAGCAAGTGCTTGAGACCTATATCAAACGCTGTAATACTTTCACTAGCACTGGCCTCAGAGGGAGGGACAGTGGCCAGCTAGACTTGGCCAGCGGGACCTGAGAAGAGGCTCAGAGAATCCAGAGGCTGAAACTCTCAGATCATTGCACCCTTCTGAGCAAGTGTGCTAACCCAGTGTGCCGGGTGGGCAGCCACCCAAGCAAATCCCCAGGGAAAGAGTTGACTGTGTCTGTGTTTCCCCTGGAGGGCAGGTGGGCACGTGCCTGCAGTGTGGGAGACAGGCAGGATGCAGATCTGAAATATCAACCCCAGAGATCGCTCCACCAGAACGGTGGAGAATCATCTTAAGTCATCCCCCTGCCCAGAGTGTGCATGCATATGGGGAGAACCGTCCAATGAAGGGACCATCCATTCATTTTGCTCTAATTTCTTCCTACTGTCTGTTGAGCATCTACTTTCCTCCTGGCTTAAGGAGCACAGCTTGAGACTGGTCCCCAGAGCCGAGGGCCATCCCACACTGCACTGTCTGGTGGCAAACATCTGTTTGGTGAGCTCTTAGACTGAGTGTTAATTCTTTCTTAAACAGGCCTGATCACAGCTCAACACACACCTCCAGCACATTTTAATTCCTAAAGGCACTGAAGGCTGCTGTTATGGGGTATGGCCTTTCCTAGGTCCCCCAGCAGAGCCCAGAATGACCTAATAGGTTGTTTACAAATGCCTCCTTGGGCTCATTTAAAGGCTTTGCATGTTGCGCTATGCATGCTCCACCTGACTTCCAACAGGTGGAGCACGGGGGGCTTGGGGGCAGTAAAACTATTCCGTGTGCTACTGAATTGGTGGCTACAAGGACGCTATGCATTTGGCAAAACCCACAGAATGGTATAACACCAAGAGTGAACCATGATGGAAACTCTGGACTTCAGGTGAAGGATAACGTAGCAGTATTGGTGCCCCTGCCCCCCACCCATGCACGATGTTAATAATGGGAAACTGTGTGGAGTAGGGAATGGGATGTGCAGGAAATCTCTGTACCCTCTGCTCACTTTTTCTGCAAACCTAAAACTGTATTAACCAACAAAGTCTACTAATGTAAAAAAAAAAGTGTTTTTCCCAAAGTAAGAAAATGTCCAAATGAGCCATGACCCGGAGCCCTCCCCTCTACGGTCCAGGGAGCCCCTTGGGTCCGAGCCACCCCCAGACTCTGTAGTTGGACGGTCTCCCTGGCCGCTTCAGCCAGAGCCTTCTGCGTACAGACTGTGGCCCATTCCTGCTCTCCAGGGAGCAGGCTGCTCCAAATGCCATGTCTGGCACATTCGAGCAACAGCGGCTTTGGGTTCACTAATTAGCGGTTGGGGTGTTTAAGCAGTGTGCAAGCATGGGCTGCAGCATGAATCTTGCCTCCCTGCCATGCCTCAGAAACACCACCTTCCGATCCACCAGCGATCCACCCAAACGGTGTAGATGGCGAACTTCAAAAGCCTCAAGGATCAAAGCCTCATCATCCCTTTTCCACCAGCCAATGTATAGGAATCTTTCAGAACTAAGCTGCGAAGTCATCTCCCCTGGAAGTTTCTGCTGACCCATCCCATCTGGGGCTCGAGACTTGCTCCTTCTGTGTTCCTGGAGCAGGCAGCGTTTACCCTGCTGAAGGAAACCGTCCCTCTGTCTACCTTCTCTGCAGCCTGGCAGACCCTGCAGAGAACAGGGACCTGGTTTTATTCATCCTTCAGACACCTCAGGAAACACCCGCCGCTGGGCTTGTTTTCAGCTACTAAGACCTCCCCACAGGGCCAATGACTACAGGGTGAGTATGACACTGTGCTCTCCTCAGAGCCACCCTTGATCGCTTCTCTCCGATTCTCATCTGACACCAAATGCCACCAGGTACTCCTCAGCTGACCCGCGCCTTGAGTTGGCCGATGCAGCTCACACTGACCCCATTTCCCCTACTTTTCTATAAATTCAGAGCAAACGGAGGAACATGGGGGTTTTGATTAGGGCAGAAGGAAGTAGGTCAAAGTGTGCTCTGCAGATCAGTGGTTCTAGGATGGGAAGAAAAGTCATGGAGCAAAACTTGCAGGGGCAGGAGGGCTCGGTCACTTGAGAATGTTCCCCTGATGCTCCGACTCCCCTCTCCCACCTCCACTGGTTAGGACCTGGATTGTTTGTTTGTTTGTTTGTTTTTGATGTGTCAGCTGAGCCAGGTAGTCTGTCCCCAGTTATTCAACCACTAAGCATTCCTGTGAAGGTATTTTATAGATATGAGCCAAGTCCCTAATCAGTTGATTTCCAATAAGGGAAATTGTCCTAGATAATCTAGGTGGGTCTAATTGGATCAACTGAAAGGCCTTATGAGCAGAGGAAAGCCTCCCCTGATGGCGGAAATTCCACCTGTGACAGTGGCTTCAGCCTGATGGTCTCCCCTAAGGATCTCAGACTGCCTGGCCAGCCCTCCCGAGCCAACTCCTCCCAATAAATCTCCTAATATGTGTCTGTTGCTGGTTCTGCTTCTGGGGCTGAACCCTGACTGAGACAAGAACTAAAACGCTTGGTAGTCACTCCATCATGGGACATTCTTGGTGGACGAAGCAAGGGAGAGAATATTCATCAAAGCATTTTATATAAAGACCAGGCAATTTGAGTATGATAAGCATTTATCTTAATTTTCACAACCACCCCACTGTCCTGATTTTCCAGATGAGGAAGAGAGAAGACTCCTGAGTGACTCACCCACCCGTGTTAGAGAATGACTAAGCTTTGAACGTGTCTCCCTGTAACCACAAAGCCTGTATCTTCCTGCCACACCCAGGGTTGGGGTGAGGTCAGGGGAGACAGGAGGGGGAGATGCAGAAGGGTGACGAGGAACACTGCAGCAGCAGATGAGCATGCGCTTGCCTGATTTCCCATTCTTCAGGAGTTTGCCACACTGTTGCCCCGGGCTGCTTTTGAATCTGCACGTGGAGGCGTGAGAAGGGGACGGACCCCACCCGTGAGTCCTCAGTCCACACACTGCATGAGGAGATATCCTGCTGCATGAAATGGCCATTCCCACAAGGAACAGAGATCCCCAGGTCATGCAGCCCCCATGTCGCGTGCACTGCAGATGACAGATTGCTTCTCGGCAAGCATTTCTTGCAGTTGGGTTCAGGGTAAGAGAGATTGCTAGGGCTCATTTCCCCACTGACTGGAAGGTGAACTCCCAGACGTGGTTGACAGGTGATTACTCCACGCCATCGAAGAACTCTGATAAAGCACCCACTCGGTGCCAGGGGCTGTGCTCGGCCAGCAAGGATGGGGTGCCGAAAGGAGCAGATGGGTTTCCCTCCTTCGGGGAGTTTGTATCCTGGAGCGGAAACTGACAAGTTCAAAAATAACTGGCTGGTTCCAGGCAAGATTAACACTGCAGGAGGGCCCCGTCATGTCTTCGTGTAACTAATACTTCTTCCTGCAGCAAACACTATGGATTTTGTGCCTCCAGCCTGGGCAGCAATATGACATCACAACAAAGATGGGACGGGGCACTCTGGAAAGGTGCGACAGAGGCAGGGGTCTTCAAAGGAACAGCTCCCCCCTTGAAATAGAGCTGCTTCTTCTGAGAACTTTACTCCCCAACAGCTTGCAGGTCAGGAAAGGCAACAGGGAACTGAACCCAGAGCCACAGAGAACAAGAAACCAGGCAGAAATGTCCCAGGGGGTGGCCCTGCATGGGTGACCTGAATACTCTATGCAGCATTTTGTCATGTGCAAATTGGGGGTAATAATGCCAAATTTTCCAGTTTCACAAGGTTATGGAGGATTAAATCTTTTAATTGGGGGAAGAGTGCTGTTTCCAAATATTTAACCCCAGGTACTGCCTGGACACTGCGTTATCAGAACAATGAGGGGGGCCGTGGGTGCCAGGTGTTAACTTTTTTTTTTTTTTTTTTTTTGCGGGATCAAGTGGTGCTAGGAATAGAAATCTTAGGGGGTGAAAGAAGGGGCTCAGGGACTCGGGAACTTGGGGCAGCAATGTCTTCCAAACCCACAGACAAAGAAGAACGCCCAAAGGACCAGTGGCCTCATCCATCTGGCCCTTAGGGCAGCTGATGTCCTCTCCGGCACAGCCAAGCTCCAGGACTATCTCTGATGGGGAGGAAGAATGGAATCCCCCCTGAAAATCATTGGTTGGTTTTTCTCTCCACCCTGAAAAGTAGGTGCTTAGAGCTAGATTCAACTGGAGTTAGCCAGGTTAAACGGGATTCCGAACAAATCTATGTGTGTAGCCTTTCTTGCACCTGAGAACTGGGTGGTCCTTCAGACCACCTTCACCTCGATCCCAGAAGCAAGGTGGCACTATATTTCCTTCCCATTTCCATTTCCTCTCTCCCTCGGCCTTCTGTGGTGCTATTCCTTGTCCCTGGAACAATGGCTCACCTGCTGTCGGCACCTCCTGTCCCCACCACCTTCCTGCATCATCACATAATGAAAGTGGCCACTTGCTGGCCTATCTCCCCGCCACCACTACCAGGCTAGCGGGTCTCAAACTGCTGCTACGTACCCCCAAGAACCTGGGATGCTCATAAAAAGTACATATTCCTGGAGTCCCCACTTGGACAGTATAACTCAGACAGTCTACAGCAGAGTGCAGAAATCTGCATTTCCTCCATGTTCCCCAGGTAACTGAGGTTCAAGCAGCCTGCAGAGCACACCATGGGTAACTCTGGGCTAAAGGAAGAGCTAAGACTGTCTGGTATCGGAGCACCAGTGCCCAGTGTGCGGAGGGGGCTTTCAATAAAGAGATGTTGCATACTGGCTGGCGCAAGTTGCTGGGTGGAGATATGAGTGAGTAAATAAATTAATTCAGTAATAACGAACTTATCCACTTACTCGCTCACCCACCCATCCACTTAATTAAGCTCTGTGCCAAAGGGCTATAAAAAGTATTGAGCAGACTACAAATGCCAGGTAGCATCTTCTCTTTTCCTTTTTCTCCTCCTCCTCCTCCTTCTTATTCTCCCTCCTCCTCCTCCTCCTCCTCCTCCTCCTCCTCCTCCTTCTTCTTAATCATCATGGACTAAATTCAGCACCCTGGTTCTTAGATGTTCAACATTGAATGGCTTCCTCAAAATTCTCCCTAGAAAACTCTGGCATAATATTCCATGAAGATGTTTTCAAGAATCCAACAATATCTCAAGGCTATTTGCCAAATAGTGGTGCAGAGTTTGAGTCTTCTGCTTCTACCTTCTGGGTGCATTGGAATCCTCCGTGTGCCCTGCTCTGCTCCTCCAGGCATGCCCTGACCTTCAAGGAAGCTGATATCTGGCCCTGTACTCTGTGCTAGGTACCGGGGATCCAGGGATGGATCAAACATGGGCTCTGTGGCAGGCTGCCTTCCAAGATGGCCCCAATCCCCCAGCCCCAAGTGTGCGCGCCCTATGTCCTATATAATCCCCTCCCCTTGAGCACATGCAGAATTTGTGAATAAGACGGGATGACACTCTTATGGTCCTTTTACCTTATATGGCAGAAGGGATTTTACAGATGGAATTAAGGTCCCTATTGATTTGAGTTGATCCAGAGGAAGATTATCCTAGGTGGGCCTGACCTGATCTGGTGAGCCCATAAAGGAGGTGAAGAGGAGCAAGTCACCATGTGGCAGAGAGGGCTCAGTAGTAGAGAAAAGTATTGGCATCTAGGAGCTGAGGACGAACGCTGGTTGCCAGCCAGCAAGGGCGGACCCTGGGTCCTACAGCCACAAGGAAGTGAATACGCCAACCACAGGGAGCTTGGAGGAAGACCCTGAGTCTCAGAGAAGAATACAGCCCTGGCTAGCACCCTGATTTCTGCCCTGAGATCCTGAGAGGAGAATACAGCCACATTGTGCCGGGCTGCTGACCTGCAGAATCTTTAAGATAGGAAATCGGTACCAGGAGCTGCTAAATTCCTGGAAATCTGTTATGCAGCAATAGAAGGACTAACAGGATCCCTCCCCCAAGGAGCTCACAGTCCCCCAGGGATGATGAATGGGAGCAAGTAATTCTTAGGTTATATAGTTTCCGAGGTTAGAGCAATTCATAGCTTTATTGCTTTTCAAAAAGTTGAGCCCAACTTGCCTGGAAAAAATGTTTCAGACTTACCTCCAATTCCATCTATGCATCCATTTCATCTACAAACTTGTGTTGGGCTCCCATTCTATATCTGAGCTGTGCTAGGCCCCCGGGACTCAAGGTGACCCAGAGACAGTTCCTGATCCTCCAGCCTCTAATTTCTGGCCCCAAGTCTCCTTCCCCAACTTTGCGCCACCCACTGATCCCCAACACCCAGCTTAAACTCAACCTCCCAGATCCCACTTCCTAGAGATCCCATCAAAATAAAGAGCCCAGAACACCTGGGTGTCTCAGTCGATTAAGCGTCTGCCTTCAGCTCAGGTCATGATCCCAGGGTCCTGGGACCGAGCCCCACATGGGGCTCCCTGCTCTGCAGGGAGCCTGATTCTCCCTCTCCATCTGCCTGCCCCTACCCTACTTGTGCACATGCACTCTCTCTCTCTAATAAATAAATAAATAAATAAAGCTATCTTTAAAAAATAATAATAAAGAGCCCAGTGCCCAGCATTTCCAGGGCAACCTTCATGCCTCTGCTTATCACTTCTTTGTTCCACTGTGCATCTGACCAGGAAGAATGTGCATACAGCTCGCTAGACTGTGAGCTCCTTGGGGCAAGGACCGTGCCCCAATCTCTATCTTCAGAACCTGGTGCCTGAGATGCAGAAGAGGCTCAGGAAATATTGGTTGAATAAATGAGCATCTCATCTAATTCACTCTTGCATCCCCTTACCACTCAGCCCTCGGCCCCACTTATTCCTAGAGGCTGGTGCATATTGAAGTGAGAAAACACTTCAGGCCCTCAAAGAGTCAAATGTGAAGCCCACTTCTCAGACTGGTCTTGCTCGATGACCCCAATCAACCTAGACCACTTAGAATAATTATCCTGGGCATGAGCATGGGCACCCTCTGCTTATACAGAAGGTCAACTGCAGAAATGGCATGCATAAGCTGAACTGTGTAAGTCAAGCCATGTTTTAAAAGCACTGGGGTAGGTGTTTCCTTAAGGGATGACTGTAATGAGTCATCTTAAAGAGAGGAACCACTTAAAATATTCTTGACACCACCACTAATTTTTAAAGGACATATGGCAGCTTACGATAAATAGAGAAACTGACAGTGGAACGGAAGATTTTCAAAAAGGAAGGGTTTAATTTATTGGGAGGGAGAAGAAAGGCAGGCCAGGAGTCTGGGCCAAGATCGTCCCTGAGCTTCTAGAAAACCAGGACAAGGAAGGAAAGATGTGGGACTTTCTACTGTTGCTGCCAGGTGCAAAGAAGCAGCCCATCGCCCTGGAGAGCGACACCTGCCCTTGGGACACCTCGATGAGGGGTTCACGGGGGAATCCCATGAGAAGCTGCACCACGTGTACCATACAGCGCCTGGCATATAGTCAGTCTCAGGAAGGGCCGGTCAGTGGCGGTGCTTTTCTCTTTCCAGGGACATCCTTAAAAAGAAAACTGGATAGTATGTGACACGTTACCTTGAATGGCAGCTCTGCGGAAATTCAGTCCTATTTTTCTGACCAGAATTTGGGATACACTGAGACTCAGGGATGCCAAGGTCAGGTCATTCACAGAGAGATATTTTTGGAGACCGCTTAGTTCATTTATAGACAGTGTGACAGATGGCGAAATGGGACTCTAGCCTTGGTCTCAGCCAGGTCTTCTTACAATAGCTACCACCTGCCCCCTGCTTTTCAAGGTGAGGAGCAAACCAGCACTTCTCCGACCTTGCTGTGTATACACAGCACCTGGGCGTCATCTTGTTCCAGTAGTTTCTGACTGGTAGGTCTGGGATGGCCCCCAGGAGCCCCGTGGCTATAAAGCTGCAGGTGATGCTGAGCGGGAGGGTCAGCCATTCCCAGGGGCAGGTGCTAGGACAGCTAAGCGGGGCTGCATTGACTCAGCTGTAAATGTTGTATGGGGAGAAGGTAAAAGCAAAAGGAAGTGTTTTTTTTTAAAAAAGAAATTTCTTGTGAATTCAATACTGTCTGTGTGGGGGAGGGGGTGGGGAGTGCTTCATTCACTGTCATCTCAGATCTAGGGAGGACTTTGAGACCACCTAGAGACTATATGTGTCCCCTGACATAGGATGGAAGCGACACTGGGGAGGGGCTGGGCAAGGGGGGGGTCCATTAGCAAAGTAACTGCGCCCCAACAACAGTGAGTGGTCCAGTGTGCTTGATTCCCAGGGGGCAGGCGATGTGGGGCCAGGGAGGTAGGAATGTCCCACTAGAAATGCTGATGGGCCTTCTGCCTGCTGGAAAGGCTCTCTGGCAAGAAGGAGGCTGGAGGTGGCTCTGAGTGGGGACAGCTGAGGGGACAGCCCAGGGGAGGCAGGAAACTGGGAAGGCCCAGGAGAGGAGGCGGCCGAGCCGAGCACCTGCCCCAGCCAGGGACACATAAGCAGAAACATCAGGACCACCACAAGAGGCCTCCTGCTCCCCACCTCCGTTCCTCTGCTCTTCCCTCCCCTGTACAAGAGCTAAAAGCAGCCCCGGGCCGGTCGCACTGAGACTCCCTCCCTGGGACCGCAGGAGGCTCTTTTCTCTGAGCGCGCTGATCAGCCACGTCCTGGCAAGGAGCATGGAGCTCCCAGGGGGGTGGGGTGAAGTGGGCAACAAAGGGGATGACAATACAGCTGCTGCGGGTGCCCCAGGCCCCGGTTCTGTCCAATGAACCGCCGTGCCACTGCTCCGGGCTCCAATTCAGTGTCAGATCAGGACCTCACAGGTCTCATAGGCAGGCGGAGTATAAACCTCAGCTTCACCCCACACTAGCTGAGTTAAATAAAACACTCACTCCACCGCCCGCCAGGCCCAGACTGAGGATGAAATGAGCCCATTGCGTGATGCCCAGTACAGCGCCTGGGACACAGCAGCGGCTCCAGCAGTCCCTTGCTGATTCCAGGGAAAAAAAAAAAAAAAAAAAGCTTTGTGCTTTAAAAAGGTGCTTCTCAGACATGAAAAAGTTCAGAATCACCAGGGGCAGTGATTAAAAATGCAAACTCCCTGCCCGCGCCACCAGAAATTCTAATTCGGTAAGTCTGCATGGGGCTCAGGAAGCCGCCTCCTAACCATCCTTCCAGGTGACTCTGATTCAGGTAAGCCACAAAGCACACTTTCCCAAGAAAAGATGCTCATGAAGGATATCGGAAGAGGAGGAGGAACAGATGGCTCATTTCTACCCTAAAGGAGTGCCACGCCATCTCCAACTAGGACCGTCAGCATTCTGGAAACATTTTAGGCATGGAGCAGAAACCCTTTGGCAAACACCGATGGCCAGCTGAGCAATCTGAAGGTAAAAGAGGCGTGTGCATCGGTGTGTACATCAGTGTGTATATCCGTGCATCGCACGGCCGAGCTTTCAGCCTAACTGACAGCAGGGCTGCAGGGAAGAAAGCCAGCAGGCTCGCAGAACAGGAGGGAGGCCATGACCGTGCCCCAGACGGATTCTGGGAGCTAAGGGAGCCCAGCATGGCCACCTCCCCTGCCTCAAGACAGCAGGTGGAGGACCGCCAGGTGCTTGCAGCAGGATACCTGGGGCTGCATGTAATGTCTCTCAAAACAGGGTCTTCCTGCAGGTTCAGATCAGAGCAAGAACTTCGTTCTGTTGACCTTGTTTATCTACAGCAAAGTAATACTGATCTGACCCGACAGGCAGCCCGGGTGTCCCTAGCCCTCACCTCTCAGCACATCAGCCGTGTGGCCTCCTCTCCCCACTGACACCTTGCAGTGTAACACATACCAGGCACTAGAGAAATAGTTTCTGTGTAAATAAAAGGATGAGTGGACAAATTTGTGAATAAATGAATGCACAAACTTACCTTCCAGTCTCCAAATGTCTGGTCCTCCGCCCGGTCTGCACAATGCCGTCAGAGTACTATTGCCATAATACAAATCATACCAAGTTCTCCTCCTCCCCCAAAGCCAAAAGGGGAGCCTGCCGAATCATGTGCAAACTAGCAAGGTATCCCAGGACCTCCATGACCTGGTTCATGCCTATCCTTCTGACATTCATCTATTTTGTATTCTGAAAACACCATGGTTTCTCACATGGTCCTCAAAATCCTCCTTCATCCAAAAACTCCAGCTCACCCTCCAAACTTCAGTTGAATGATCACCTCCTCTGGGAAGCATTCCCTGACTGCCACAGGCTGGGTTAAATAGCTTTCAGTCAGTCAGCAGTTGCTTATTAATTCAGTAGAGGGTTATTAAATACCTACTCTGTGTCAGCAAACCCTTCTCTGAGTTTCCATAACATTCTGTATGGATCACCATCCATCTCTATTCTCTCATGCCTAACCTAGGGCCTGGAACCCAGTACAAATGAAATAAATGACTGTGCAGTCATTAACTAAGTTGATCCTATAATTCCCAGGGGACACATGCCCCCCCACCCATGGTTAACAAACATTGTCAGACGTTGTCAAGGACAACAGTGGGACGGAAAATACCCCCTTCCTTCCAGAACAGAACAAAGCTTTTGCCACATATGGCCCGGGCAGCAGATTCACCACCTCCATTTTCAGAGGCTGAGGTTCCTGCCTGTCTCCTCCAAGAAGCAGGGCTTCCTCAGCGTCTGTGTGTCACGCCGTCTGCACGAGCACGTGACTGGGGAATCCCATCTGTTCTCTCATGCACGCCCACCCATGACAAATGAATTCGTCTGCAGTGTTTGCCAGGAGCTGCTGCTTCAGGAGCAAAGGAGACTGGCGATGAATTATTCATGCTGCGGAGATGCTCGCCCCAGCCTCCCAGAGTGGGTGCAGCCTGGAGCAGCACCCCTACGACTACCGAGCTCGGGTCCCATTACACAAAATAATAATAATTAATAATAACAGTAGCATCTACCTCGTCTTGAGCTCCTACAGCATGCCCTGTTGGGAGCTTAACCTAAATATTAATTTTCACAGCAGCCCTGTGGGGGATGAGATCGCATCATCCCCATTTCCAGATAAGGAATCCACACTGCAGAGGGGTAAAACCACCAGCCCCAGGTCCCACAGGTTTCCCTGGTCTCAGGAAGGGATGATTCCCCGGGCGAGAGGGAGGAGCATCAGGGAAAGAGCCAGGAAGCTTCGGGAAAGCCCAGGGAGGGATCCCCTCTAGCAGAGCCTGGGAAAGCCTGCCCTCCCAGTCCCCCTCTGGATTTCACATTCAGAACAGCGACACAGGCAGGCAGATGACTCTGAGCTCTCCCCAGCCCCAGCCCCGTCTTCCAGCAGCTTCTTTACCCGAGAAGCCCTGTCACATTTGATGTGGCTGCATCAATGATTTGGGAGGACAGTTAGATAGGGTGGCTGGGGGAGGACAGAGAGGGAGGGAGGGAGGGCGATCTGTAGGAGCTCAACCCCTTGACACCGCTATGAATAGACCTCACAGACCAACCCAGGTAAAGGAGAAGAGACAAGTAGCACTATCCTTATAGGAGAGGAATATAAATGAAAGGGCAAGAAGCAAAAACAAAACAAACAAACAAACAAAAACATCAAGGGGAGAAAACAGACATTTTGCTTGCTATGAATTTATGACCCTCCCACTTTCACAAAGGATTTGGAGTCACTTATAAGATTGCATGCACTATGGCAAAACAGAAATAAGCAAAGAAAGAAAGAGAGGAAGGCCGCATCGTGAACAATGAGCAGTGTGTCTGGCAGGAACAGGGATGGAGAGCGGGCCCAGCTAGGGCTCCGAGCCCCCAACCATGACCCGGGAGAGGCTGCAGTCAGTTCTGCCAGAGACACATGTCACCTCACCAGTGTCAATGAGATCAAAGGCCCCCCAAGCTAGACCAGGTGCAGAAAACCCTGGGTGGACTCTCGGCATCCCCCCGAGCCACACACAGCAGGGACCCCGACTCCAGGCTGAGCCCACCTTGTCCTAACCATGGTCCATGGCCCTTCGAGGGGCTGTATGTAGCACTAAAATTTCAGATGATTAGGGAAGGAAAGTCTATGGGCTCTTTAAGGGGGCACTAATGAACAAGAGGTTGAGAAACACAGATCCATGCTGTTCACACACCTGACAGTCCAGTTGCTAGAGGCCTCCCAGCCACGCCTCTCATTTCTCAGAAGAGGAACCAGAGCCCAGGGAGGTCGAGTGACCCATCCAAGATCACAGTGGCAGAGCTGACAAAGGACTCAGGCCTGGGACTGCTGGCTCGACCCTGAGACACCTCCTGTCCCCGACAATGAGATTTCTTGAGGCGTTCAGTTTGCTTTTGTTTTGATGTTTCTAAACAAGAAAGGATTTTCCTTTTTAAAAAAAAAAAAAAACCTATGAAGATCTATTGCTAAGATGGCTTCTCCCAACACTTTTGCCTTCTCTTTAAAAATTCCAAACCAGACTGTTCATGAGAATTCTAAAATTGGCCTTCTCCTTGCAATTCCAAAGTTACAAGTGATTCGTGATTCCCAAATTCATTCAAGAGAGGTGTTCACGGAGCAGCTCCTAAGCTTGAGGCTCTCAGGCTGCAGAGTGGAGGAAGACTGGGAACCTGGCCCCCAGGGGTTCCCAGTCCAGTGGGGCGGTGTTGTCTGGGGCTGGGCCCACTGGAGAAACTGCAAGGCATAAAAAGGAAGACTAGGCATAAGGAGTCGCCTCCAAAGGGAAACTTCCCTGTTGCGTGAGACAGAGAAGAGAATCGTCCATGAGGGGCTCACAAGGATGTGCAAGGGTGTGAGTGTGCAAGAGTGTGAGGGCCCGAGAAGCTGACAGTCCTCCAGTGAGAAACCACCAGTGTCTGGCCCGCCCTCCTTTTGCCCAGAGAAGAAATCCCTGTTTAATGTGGTGGGCTATGTGAGTCCAGGTACGGCACACTGAAATAGAAATTGGGGGAAATCTGTAAACAAGGACTGTCTACAAAGGTGGCGCAGGGCTGAGGGAAATCTGCGAGGGAAGGTAAAGCCCCCTGGGACTGGCCCCAGCAAAGAACAGTCACCACCTCTGGGCCCAAGCGGCAAAAGGAAGAAACCAGGGAGGCTTGAACAGTGCACAGGCCCTTCCCCACGGAGCCGTCCTGCCTCATCTTGGGGGGCCGGGGGGGGATGGACTTCCCGCAGGTGGCCAGGGTCACAGATAGGCACCTTGACCTCTAGGAATTTTTGTGAACACAGAGTGTGAGCTCCTCTGGCAGCTGGTGGTTTGGAATAAGAAAGCCGATGCTGGGTTTTCTCGGAGCAAGAACATTATTACCCACATTGAGCGTCCCACAGGAAAATGAGGAGGAAACAATTACTTTGATGCCCGAGGACAAGATACATATAAGCTCAGATCATCTGCGTTCTGGACAGAGCCCGCGCTAACTGGCGTGTGGGGGGAAGAGATCCGGCATCTGGCGGGGGTTAATGGGGCGCCCGTCGGGGAGGCAAGGCAGGGAGTAAAAAGGAAGCAGACACGGGAGTCAGTTCTGGGTCCCAGCCTCGTTCTGCTCCTTACTGGCTGCGAGTTGAGGGTAAGTCATTTATCCCCCACTCTGAGTGTGAGCTTCCTCATCTGCTAAATTAAAAATGAAGATACCTGCAGGACTGTTGAATCTCAGATCTGTACCTCTGAGACAAATAATGCAAGATATGTTAAGAAAAAAAAAGAAGAAGAAGAAGGTAGCGGGAGGGGAGGAATGAAGCGGGGGAATTCGGAGGGGTGGACGAACCATGAGAGACGATGGACTCTGAAAAACAAACTGAGGGT
>NC_138372.1:162816156-162844357 GCF_054177405.1 Leptonychotes weddellii
GAGTCCCAATTCAACCTTTCAAAGCCATGCGGCATAAGGCAAGCCAGTGTTTAAGCCTCAGTGTTCCCACCTGCAAAATGGGTATCACAGCACCTACAGCAGAGCATCTTTGTGAGGGTCAAGAGAGATACAGACCGACATCTACACAACAGGGACATGAGAAGGGCAGTCAGCATAACTGAGAGGGAGGGGTTCAGTCTAGACAGGTCTGTAAAATACCCTCTTGTCAAAATTGGAGTGCTCTGGGGTCTCAGGCACACTGGCAGTCCTTTGAGAGAGGCAATTCTTGCCCCTCGTGAGCTCCGGGCTGGACAGCACGGCTCTCACCCAAGCCTCAGCACGGCAACTGTCGTGTCCACATTCAGCTGTACAAACAGCCTTGAAAATGAATTAACTGGTCACAGCCATCCTTGAAGACAGAGCCACCTGAGTAAAACTTAATGAGTGTCGTAGTTTTCATCTGAATATTGCCTTTAAGAGCATGATCTCCCTCTGGATTGTCACTGAGATTTCACTGATACCAAAAGCCACAGGGGAAGGAAGCACCTCGAATGCCTGGCTCCCGGGACCAGACAGAAGGCTCTTCTCAAAGCACAGCGCCCAGTGCCCCCTTTATCTGCGGGGGAGGCGTTCCAAGACCCCCAGGGGGTGCCTGAGCCTGCAGAGAGCACCGAACCCTGTATACACTGTGTTTTTTCCTCTATGTACACATCTATGAGAAAGCTTAAGAGACGAACAATCATCATAATAAAACAGAACAATTATACAATATACTGTAATAAAAATTATGTGAATATGCTCTCTCTCTCTCTCAAAACACCTTCTGGCAACGACGTGAGAGGATAAAATGCCTGCGTGATGAGATGCAGTGAGGGGGGTGACATGGGCATGTGACACAGCAAGAGGCTACTGCAGACCTTCGTTTGGACACTAGAGCAGGACGAGGATCGTCTGTTTTCGGACGATGACCATGGGAAACGGAAACTGAAGCCGTGGAAAACAAACATGCAGGTGAGGGGGGTGCTACAGAGGAGAGATGGCCATGCCCAGCCCTCTTCCTCCGCTCGAGCTGCCTGTGCCTGAAGAGAGCCCTCTCGGCTGAGAAGAAAGAGAAGAGCTACTTTCTAGGTGACCAGTATGTCCAGGGAACCATTCTGGGTGTGGTACCAGCCTGATTTCTAATTCTCTATGAGGGTCCATGTTATGAGCCCATTTCACAGATGAAAACACTGAGGCTCAAAAACCCGTAAGGCAACCCAGGAACACATGAGCAACAGATACTGATGAGGGCTGCATTTGAGCTCAATAATGTCTGCCTGGAAGGCCTGCGCTCTTGCAAACATGCCATTCTCTCTTCAAAGGAAAAACAACAACAACAAAAAGACAGGGCGGCTGTGTTGGAATACGTGGGCACCCACCCAAGGGGATGAATATTTGGCTGGGTGAATTCTGATCTAAGAAAACATCATCTCGTCAGTGCACGGGTGGTCTGTCAACCCCCTGGGCTGTCACAGTCAGGAGACCAACCTGGTGGCATTGGCATTTGTCCCTTTCCCTGGAGCCAGAAGCATCCCGCGCCGGGACCGCACGTCTCCTGGGCTGACACCCGGAAGTGTGTGGGCTGTGTTCTTTACTCAAAAGGAGACCGAGATTAACCAGATCCCAGGCAGCTCAAGGCAGGTCACTGTGGTCAGAACAGACTCTGGGAGGGAAGAATTCTCTAGACAAGCACAAGTGTTTATTTAACTGCTTTATGTCTCGATGAATAACTAATTTGTACCAAACCACAGTGTACTCGAGATGTGTTGATTAATGATGCCACAGAAACATCGTGTTTCTGAGCTTTCGATGTGTCTTGAGGCTGCAAGGAGAGAGCCCACCTCCCCAAGGAGGCTCCGGGTGCTTGGAAGCACAGTGCAGAAGGCCCCTGCGTTTCTCTAGGGCAAGAACTGGGCCTCACCTCCCTCTGGAACTCTGTAACCCAGGGCTAGCACATAGTAGGTGCTCAAAAAAAGTACTGCTTGGGTTAACACAGGATACATTTAAACTTTAATCCAAATGGTAGATACGATGTTTGAAAGGTAAACTAGAAGGCAAGACTAGCATGTTCCAAAGGGAACTTTGGGCAGAAGGCAACAAAGGTGAATGATTCAAAGGTTTATATATAGTCAACGTGTGTCCTGAGATGTGCCTTGCTCGATTTTCTATGTTTTCTGATTAGAGGTATGTATATGCATGGATATAATATACAATACTGTGCTCACTGTAGCTGTAGATATGAATGACAATGGATTTTAATATACTTGATGACAAATCAATGCATTCCTGTATTGGTGCATTGAAGCCCCCAGTAAAATGGTAGCTTACGCTGGTCCAAGAAAAGCTCTAAAAATTGAAGTCCCGATAATGTGAGACTGTTTGCTAAGAAGTCTGGAGAAACCGATGTTGGGAACTGGGCAATGCTTTCCAGTAACCACCAATTACGGAAGGGCAGGTGATCAAAAGGAACAGGAGAGACGCAGGTGACATATGTAAAAGTGTTTCAAGTCTGTAGGAAGAACAGGAGGACAATGTCAGCCCAGAGGAGCAGAAGAGATACCAGGATGACCAGAACCGTGTTGCATAACCTTGTGGAGGAGGGTGGAAAACAAAATGGGGCCTCGCTTGGGGCAGATGGTGGACTGCAAAACAGATGAAAGACAGAAAGTGGTCCTTTTCACCGCAGTTGGTGATTCTGTCTTCAGCAAAAAGAATGTGTGTCAAGCTGGAAAATGAGGAACAAACCCGAGGAAGCAGGAACAGAATGGAACATAGAAAAGATCATAATCCTGTGCTGTGAGTCACTGGCCCAGTGCACCATTGGCATTAAGAAAGAGGAAGGTCATTAACCTCTACTCAGAGCTGCTGCGTCCCCACCCAGCTGCCCAATCAGCTGACACCCCCAGACAATGCCCATCATGTCCAAAACAGGCTCCGGATTTCACCTCCAAACTGGGCTCTTCCCAGGGAATGGCACCGTTGTTTAACCCAGTTCCTCCAATCAGAGACCCACAGACATTCCAGACCCTTCCTTTTCCTTTATCACATCTACTTCCAGAATGAAACCAGAAAGCTCTGACTCCCCTTCACTTCTACACCCCAGTCCTACCCACCATCACCTCCCACCTGCATCACTGAAATCGTCCCCTACCCAGTCCCAACCAAGTCTGTTCTCCACAGGACAGGCAAAGGGATCACAGTGCCACAGCATACATTTACATACAATTTACATACACCAAATCTGAACTCCCTAGCCTGCAGGCCTGCCTCTCCAAACTGATCTCCTACTGCTCTGCTTCCTGCAGGACATCTCCCAGCTCCTCTGGCCCTAGCCTGCCTTCAGTTCCTGAAACACACCAGCCTTCCCACCTCAGGACTGTGGGACTCGGTTCCCTCTGAGAAGCAGGTTCTCCCCCATCAGCCGCTATGCCCACACACCAGCCCTGGGCACCACAGCTACATCCCAGGGCTGCCTCCTCCCACCTCCCTCCTTTTCTCTCATTTCTGGTTCCAAATCTTCATGCATAATTGTTTGTTCATTTACTTGTTCATCTGTCGGACTCTGCAACTAGAATCTCAGCTGCCTGGGAGAGGAAGTGATGGATCTTTACGCCAAGGTCTGAGGATGCAAAGGAACCCAGGTGTAGATGGCGGAGGGACAGAAGGAAGGGAATTTCAAGTAGAAGGAACAGCAGAAGCAAAAAGCACAGTCATGAAGCGGCACCTCCTGGTAAGGAGCAGGTCCTGGAGGAGGATGGCAGGGAGACAAGGCTGGCTAACTTGGTCAAAGCGAGAGCTCCTTCCCGGGACTCACATGCTCTAGCTATTACACTGTTGAGATGCCAGTCCCTTGTCCAGGGGCAGAGAGAGGCCAGAATTCTTTGTTTGATATGGTCTGACAAAAGGGAGTATTGCCATGACTCCCCACCCCTGCTGCCTGTGCAGAGCAGGAGAACATAATGTACATGCTCTCTGGGGGACATAAAAGCTTCCAGGATGGGCCACCACTGCTGGGAGGGGCCAAAAGGAACCATTTCTAGGAAAGGAGGGTAAAGTTGCTCACTCGATATTCACTGGTGTTCCAGGACATTCCCCCAATTCCATTCAGTCAGGTCCGCTGTCCAGTCACCTCTCTCCCCTCTGGACCCCCCGAATGTGTAAGGCTTAGCTTCTTGCACCAAATGGCAATACTCACTACTGAACATCCATCAGGAAAGGCAGAGGGGGCAGTGGTCAAGAGTGTGGATTCAAGCCAGATTCTTAGCTTGGGCATTCCACAGCCATGAGACATGACCATGAGAGTTACCTAATCTCTCCCTGGCACCACATCCTCATCTCTAACACAGTTTATTAATGACTCCTGCCTGCCAGGGCTGTTGTAAAGATCAAATGAGGGAATCCCTCCGAGGAAGGCTCATTTATGCCCATTTTGCAGCTGAAAAATGAGTTCAGAGAGGTTAAGTAACATACCCAAGGTCACACAGCTACAAGTGGCAAAGCCCATGTCCTGACCCTCTGAGCCACGCTGACCTGCTCAGGCTTCAGGTGGAGCCTTGCCCTGACCCACCCTGTCCATCCAACACTGAGACCCAAGCAGCTCTGAAGGTCACTCGAGGACGTTGAAAAAGCACACTGTACTTCAGCTCAGTTAACTAGAACTACATCCTGAGCACGACCAAAACTAGGTCAAAAGAATTATTTCTGGGATTAAAAAAGAAGAAGAAAAAACCTGCAGGAATATCCTAAATGTGTCTCCCATCATTTGCAGCCAAATGATCTCAAATGGAGAGCTTGCTATTATTCTTTTCCTTTCTCACCATGTCAAATCCCTGTTCCAGGGAGCAGCTCACACCCACTGCCACCCCCGCCCCTGTCCTGCCCCCTCCTGCCCCAGCTAGCTGTCTCCAGGCACAGCGAGGTGGGAGGGGCAGGCTGAGCTGCTGATTCCCAGAGGTTCTACCCAGGCGGCACATTCAGAAGAGCAGACGTGCCCCCTGGCCCGGCACACTGCCCCTTCTCCCCCAGGTTCCACTGAGCCCCAGCCTCTACCCCCTGCTGCAGGTTACAAGGACTTGACCACTCAGCCTCACCGTCTCCAAGGATTCGGACCCGAATCTCAAGCCACCCTGCTCTAGTATTTCATAATTCTCTCCCACGCCCTTTATTTCACAGATGCGGAAACGGAGACCCAGAAAGTGAACTAGATTGTCCCAAGACCCAGAGCCCGCATTAGTGAGGGACCAGAGGAAGAGCCCAAGGCTGCTGGTCATCTTTCTGTCCCACCAGCAGAAGGGGCCCTTGAGACACCAGGGGGCCATTAGTTTCCTGTTGCCTGTAACAAAAGACCTGCCTGTAACAAACACGGAGGCTGAAAGTCGATGTATTCTCTCACAGTTCTGGAGGCCAGAAGTTCAAAATCAAGGGGTCAACATGGCCTCATTCCCTCTGAAGGCTCTAAGGGAAATCCCTCCTTGCCTCCTCCAGCTTCTGGTGGCCAGGGGTTCCTTGGCTTGGGGCTGCTTCCCCCTAATCTCTGTATCAATCCTCACACGGCCTTTTCTTCTTCTCTCCCTGTGTCTCTTCCTGGAGTGTTTCTTATAAGGACACCTGTTGTTGGGCTTGGAGCCCACCCAGGTAGTCCTGGGTGATCTCATCCCAAGATCTTTAACTTAATTACATCTGCAAAGAGGCTTTTCCCAAATAAAGTCACATCCACGGTCCCCAAATCTTTTGGGGATCACCGTTCAACCCACTACAATGAACTTGTACTTAGGGACTCCAGGCACCTTTGGAAATCAGGAATTGCGAGCCCGGGTGTGGGTAAAGACCCTCCGATCCAACTTACATCTGCCCACAAAGCAGAACAGCACGTGGTTCTGCAGCAAGGATCAGCCCTCGCAGGATACCAGTGCACCTGTCTTACAGTCACAGAGAAATGGGGAACACAGAATGTCAGGATAACGAGAAGGGCTCACCGCATGGGAGGCTTACAGCATCTCAGGCATTGTGCCAAAGGGTTACACACATTCTCCTTCATCCTACAACCACCCCATAAGGGAAGTAGTATGTAAACTCCATCACTTGTTAGCTGGGTGACTTCAAACACTAAATTCTCTGGGCCCCAATTTCCTCATCTGAACAATGGTATAATAATCAAAACTGCCTTGAGAGGCCCTTAGGAAGGTAAAGGGGAAAACATAGGTGAAATGCCCAGCACCAGGCACACAGACACACTCAAAAGATGCTCTCATCCCCGGATCTGTCATCATCACAATCATTACCCACTTCTTTATTCAATGTCTATATAGCATTTTTTGAAAAATCAGTGCTCCATCTCCTTTCTCTTTTTTTAAAGATTTTATTTATTTGAGAGACAGAGAGAGAGAGAGCACGCCCACATGCACCCACAAGGGGCGGGGGAGAATGGGAGGGAGGGGGTGGTGAGGGGCAGAAGGAGAGGGAGAAGCAGACTCCCCGCTGAGCAGGGAGACCAGCACAGGGCTCGATTCCAGGCCCCTGGGATCACGACCTGAGCCGAAGGCAGATGGTCAACCGACTGAGCCCCCCCAGGCGCCCTGCTCCATCTCCTTTCTTAACAGCTGTGACTTCAAACCCTCCATGGAGTGCAAGCAGTACTTACGCACTTGGAGATGCACCGCGAAGTTTGCTGTGTACAGGAGCCCGTGGGGGCTCCATCTGCAGAGGCTTACCATCCTTGGGCAGGACGGGCATGGACACTCTCCATGTTTGCCTGCACGGTCACATCCTGATGATCTAAGTTGGCAGGACTCCTGAAGTTCCACGGACTTGCGTCCCAGCCTCGGCGACACTCAGCCCCACTGACTGCTTACCTCGCTCTGATTCCTAGACAATGCCTGTTTTCATTTAGGATGTTTTGGTTCTCCCAGCCATCACAACGTGACAGACAAAGAGAAATGAAGAGGGAAATGAATTCTATGACTAAACAATAGCCAGGTGTCATGAAACACAAGCAGATGCAGCACTGAGAGCGACTGATGAGCAGAAGACAGGAAGGACCACGTGCTGGTTGTCCACACCAAGCTCCGGGCAGGAGCCTCGTACAGTGGGATGGGGAAAGGCCCCAGTCTCTTGAGGCCTCAGCCCGGGGTTCAAATCCCAGCTCTGCCTGTCCCCGCTGTGGAGTAAGGCCTAAAATTAAGGCTCAACATGATGTGTTGCCCTGACACCAGGTGAAATTGTGAGGACCCTGTACGGCCTGATGGCAAGTTCCCCTCCCTGTTCTGCTCCCATGAATAAGGTCCCCCACTTCTCAGAGGGACCAGGCACAGTCCCTGCTTATCCCTGAGTAGCAGGTCTCAGTTTGCTGCAGCCCCAGATGAGCTTGTTTGCTGGACAAGCTCATCCCATCCTCCTGTGAAAACCAGGGGCACCCCGCTCTCTTGATACTACTAAATCCTGCCTCCCACTGACCCTCCTTGTTCATGATGCAGCTGCCACGGGGCCCTAATTGGCGTGCAGTGTCCTCCTCCCCTGGGCTGTGAGCACGTGTGATAATAAACTACTGTCGATCTCATCTGCCCGGTGTGGGACTGTGTGTTCAGCCATTCCCCTAACCCTAGGGCCAGACTTCTCCCTTCACCAGCAGGGTGATTAAAACTCCAACTGTGTAGGCTTCGCCAAACTCTCTGACTCACGCATGGCTCCCTCATCTTCCCAGGGAGGACGAAACCTTCCATGCAAGAACCAAAACTCAAATTCTAACTATGGGAGCTTCCTTGAGCCTCCGCCCAATAAAATAAGCAGAAAAATAAGGACATAAATTCCACCGAGACTGGACTATACATCACCTCTTGCTCCCTAACTTTCACACATGAGCAGTAACACTTGGATACTAGAGAAGGGATGGATGATTCCTTCTACCTCTAATATCACATGTGTTATGATCAGTCAGTGGATAGCAGGCCACAGATCAAAATTAGAAAGCTACCTACATAAGGAAGAAAAGCCTGTGTCAGCAGGAGAGTACTGTATACTGCAGGGAGAGTAAAGATAACTCATCCCAGGGGCAGAATCTACATGACTGTTGGTCCGCAAGCCCTGCTGCAGAAGGCTCTGCAAGCAGTGTATCATGACTGATTGGTAACGCCTATGATTGACTAGTGATGTCTGCCATGGGAAAAGCAGTGGGTCAGGCAGCAGGTTGTGGGCTTAGGTGCCCTCCCTCCCTCCTTCAACAGGAGGAAGAGCACTGGCCTTGCATGCTGAGCCCTGGGCTTCTGGTCAGTCTGCCTCTCAGGGCCTCAGTCTCTATCTGTAAATGAAAAGACCAAACTAGTGATCTCGGGTCCCACTCCCTCCTTCCTTGTTCTGGCTCCTTTAATCTAATTAATCACATCACAGTGAGAGGCCAGCATGAGGTCAGTGATCTCAGGAAGGGAGAGAAAGAAACCATTCTGATCATTCTTGGATAATTACACTATTTCCTGATTAACGCTTAAAACCCTACCAGGTCTGATTCCAAAGGAAGCCTCTGTAGCAAAGAAATTGCTGCAAACCGTAACTCTTGTCTGCAGCAACAATTCAAAATGTAAGGTCACACCCTCGTCCCAGCAAGACCTGGAAGGTGGGCGGCAAAGCCAAGGCAACCAAGGCCCTTGCTGGGCCCTGTGCACACTGCCTCCCTAATCGAATCGCCTGGGGAGGGGGCACCCCCAGCCCAGGCAGAAGGAAAGGAGGGGGCAAACAGGACTCTCCCAGCCCCGCCCTCGCACTCCATCTGCTGAAACAACAGATGAGCACTGGGGAGAAAAAGGCCCAGGCTCATCTCTCTCTTCCCCAAAGAGGCTCAGATCTCTTTTCAATAAAATGGTCTTTAATCGCTTTAAAGGTTTTATAAGAAGTTCCCCCATGGACCAATTCTAGGCAGTGCTTCCTAGCCACGATCTATCTCTCAGTCATGCCCACGTCCTCTGTCCTCCTGTGCCTCCGCCTAGGAATGCTCCCTCGGCCTGCTCCCTCTCCCACAGTCTCTCCCCGAGGGCCTGCCTCTGTGTCCCCATTGTCCCTCTGCAGCCTGCTCTCTCCCTACATCACACCTGTCTCCATCTCTGCATCTCAGCCCTCATCAGGTCTATCCCCCCGCTGGTGCTCCCTCCTCCTGGCCTCCATCTGGGGCTCTGCCTCTCTCCCAGCAAGTGCCCCCACTCCCCCCGCCTCCTCCCTGTGAGCTGCTCCCTTTCCCTAAGGCAGAGTCCTTCTGCTACCTATGTTCCCTCTTCATTCTTCAGAGAAGCTCTTCCAACTTGGAATGCCTGCCACAGCTAGTCCAAAATTCCTTGGAAACATCCCCGTGAAACTACTCTTGCATAAGGCAACTTATTTACAAAACATTATTGCAATAATTAACACAAACAATTGAAAATAGCAACCACAGCCTCTGGTCCCTGAAAAACAGCACCTAGATACAAGTCAGCGGTCCCTTCTTGCCCAGGGCCTCGGAGAAAACACACACACACACACACACACCCCAGAGATTCCTGCAGTTCACTAAAAATGATTAACCCTTAAAATGCTACCGGGTTTGTGATTTCCTCTAATACACCTTAAAATGGAAAATATAGGCCAAGATACGCAACTTAAATTATGTATGTAAATTTATGTTTTATAAAAATATGTAGCAGGTGCACCTGGGTGGCTCAATTGGTTAAGCGTCTGCCTTTGGCTCAGGTCATGATCCCAGGGTCCTGGGAATGAGTCCCTCACTGGGCTCCTTGGTCAATGGGGAGTCTGCTTCTCCCTTGGTCTGTCACTCCCCCTGCTTGTGTTCCCTCTCTGACAAATAAATAAATAAAATCTTTATAAAAATATGTAGCACATACCTTACCAGAAACATTCATTGAATGCATTTTATTTTTAATTAATTTCTTGAGAGAGAGAGAGAAAGCGAGAGTGCATGAGCCAGGTGGGGAGGGCCAGAGGGAGAGAGAGAATCTTAAGCAGGCTCCATGCTAAGCACAGAGCCCAACGCAGGGCGAGATCTCAGGACCCTGAGATCATGACCTGAGGCGAAATCAAGAGCTAGATGCTTAACCAACTGAGCCACCCAGGCGCCCCACTTGAATGCATTTTAGAACACCTTTCCCATTGGCACAAAACTCTATTCATTCGGTTAAACAAGCAGAAATTAAGCACTCCTCGTGTTCTGGGGGCTGACATACAAATGGGAGACCAGCCCTCCCCTATAAAGGTACTTGAACACTGAGGGAGGAAACAGACCTCCAAATGGAACATTACTGTATGATATGATAAAGCCCACAACAGAAGGGACACCTGGAGGAGGCCAGGAGGACCCAGACGGAGACTTCTGAGCTTATTTCTTGAACGGGATGGGTTAGCCATTTCATGCCATGAAATAGGGGGGTGCCCTTGGCATTTGGAGTAATGCTTTACATTTTTCAAAACATTATTTAAAAGCAAAACCCCCTGGTCCCTCTGTTCTGATCCTTGCCAGCACAGCACCGGGCATGCTGCGGGCCCTACCTGCATGTGTGTCAGCCAGGAACAGAGGATTGGCTGCGTGACCAGCTCTGGGCGAGCAGGCGTCGTGCCTTCTTACCTTGCAACCTCAGCACCACGCCCGAGTCGGCTCTCAGCAGACATCCCCTATGCGTGTGCTAAGTATCTGGAGGAGGCAGGAAGTGGAGACATCATATCCTTATTTGATAGATGGTAAGACTAAGACAGAAAATGTAATCCCACTGGATGGCCATGGTCATCCAGCTAATTAAAAGAACTGCTAAGAAGAGAAGCGTTGTCATCTACCATGAGACTCCATCCATTCTATTACATGCCCTATTCTCTCAAACTCTGATTTTTTTTTTCTTATTCCAAAGAACAAGTATTTCTAGGTCCATTCTCAAAGGTATTGTCTTGATTTCAAATCATGAAACAGAAGTGGAAAAAGTGCTAAGAATGGGGGTTATCCAGCCACCCTGCCCAGAATTCCTTTGCTCGCTGCCTCAGATGGTTTCTAGAACAAGTGCTCCCATTCATTCATTCATTCATTCATTCAATGAGCAGTTACTGATGCTCAAACACCTACTACTCCCTGCCATGCCCTGTGCCAAGAACTGCTCACAGTGCCCTGAGCAGTTGACTGTCAATCAGAGACATTTCTTGCTTCTTTCATGAGCCATTTCTTCTTAGAAATCATGTTCCATGTGTGCCTTGGTAGTTGTCCACCCAGACCTTCCTTTATAAGTATCATTTGGAATTAGTTCAACTGAGCCATTGGCTACGCATTAGAATCACCAAAAACATCTAAAACACACACACACACACATACACACACACACACAAATCCCAGTCTCCAGGTCAGACCCAATAAACCAGAATCTCGATGTGGAGCAGGATAGGGCCACAGAAATTCTAAAAGTGAGCAGGCCCACTAGGAACTGCTGAACCCACATTCCAGAGCATCTTCTCAATGTGCAGTATGGAAAGGTCACTGAATCGAGCTGAAAGGCCTGAGTGCCAGCCCTGGGTCTTCAACCAGCCTGCCATGGGGCTTTGGGCAGGACGCTTCTCATCTCTAGACTCGGGTAGTTTGCTCCTGTGTGAAATCTAGGAGCCAAATTAGGGGGTCTGCCAGGGCCTTTCCAACTGTCATAGTCCGTGTGCCTATGAAAGCTCTAGCGGTTTAGAAGCCGCTCCACTCCAGATGATGAACACCTGCATCAAGGAATTGGTAGAGAAATCATTGCCAAAACCTCCTCCCTCTACATTCAAAACAATTAGTTTTGGGGGAAAAGTATCTGTTGATCTTGGTGTCCTTCCCCACATGGTAATAGCTGGAAGATGTTCCCACTTAAACTCTCGAAGGCTCGTAAATAAATACATCTTGGAGGTCATTCAGTTGCCCTCACTCTCGTCCCCACCCCATGCCACCCCAAAGTGTCCACGGCTGCTCTCCTCTGGACCTCAGTAAAAGGGCTCAGGAGGGGCTGCTCAGCCCTACTGTTCCTGCCATGTCCCCACACTCCCCGGGGGCTCACACCCCTTCCAATGCACTCCTAAATACACAGCAGAGTGGTGACCCCCTGGCTGGGACCTTATGCCTGACAACCACTCCTCATGCTCAACCCCCGACTGGCTTAGGCCCTAGAACCTTCTTCCTCAGTCTGCCCCCAGGCAATGCCAAATCCAGCTTAACCCAGCCTCCCAGAGGCCACTTATATACCTTGAAACCCCAAGTTCCACACATCAGGTTTCTTCCATTCTGCAGTCCCTAAGAGAGCTGTGTCCTATTCACATACTTGGATTAGGAGAGGCTCTTGCACCTGCTGCTACTCACACCAGAGTCACATTCTCCCGGAATCTGAAGGGACTGGGGATGGTACGGTCAGCCATCTATGCCCAGGGTCTCAATCCTATGATGACGCTCCTGCCGAATGGTCACCCAGGTTCTGCCTCCTCAGTCAGGGGACACAGCTGTCCCTCGCCAAGCTCTGAGCTCTGAGGAGTCCACAGTCATGCCCGCATCTCCCGGTCCGGTTCCCCTCAGAGCCCACCATGGACATATGTGATTAAGCCAGATGTTCTCCACAGGACCCAGCCTCTTCTGTCTCCCAGAGAAACGGAGCTTGTCTCACCTCAGAGAGGATCTCCGCCTCATCAGACATGTGGATTGAGGTGTGCTGGCAGCCATCCTTACGGGTGGCTCCACAGTCCCCAGAGCGGGAGGACAGGGAGCATCCTGGGATGCCTCATCTTCATGGCCCTCTTGGGAAATGTCTGCATCATTCTTGCAGGGGACAGACAATAGCCTGGGGAGTGCTCCACCTGCACAGAGATCCGGGGGGGAGGGAAGAGCCTGGGAGGCTAGCCCGTGTTCTCCAGCCGGGCACGTGCTCAGCCGTTCCCATCTGTGGCCTTTAACCCGAGCCAGAGGCCTGGACTCATATCTCTTTGCTTTTCCTCATGCACTGTGCAACCTTGGGCAAGTGATTTTGCATCTCTAGACATTGGTCTCACCTTCTCTAAAGTGATTTTAATAAAATCTGCTTCACGGGGTTGCTATGAGGAACCACAGAGAACCATAGGTAAAACACTTATTGATTTCATTTAACTTCACCTGATTCATGCCCGAAGTTTTCCTGTTAATTCTTTATAGACCCAAAAACAGAAATTCACATTTCTAGGGGACCACGTTCTCTTTATCATTATATCGGCAGCACCCGAGATGGGACAGAGCCCTTGGCTGGCTCTCCATGCATATTAGTAGAGTGAGCTGGAGTGGAATGAATCAGGGTTAGGGTAAGAATCCATGGCAACCCAGTGGTAGAATTCCAGCGGTAGAGATGTGACCAGCTAAGACATCTAGGACCTAAGGCAGAAAATGAATGAACGTGGAAAAACCCGAGACGTAACAAAACTGCAGTCTGTCAAAATATTGGGCGTTGTTTTCAAGTCCAGAGTTTAAATCAATCATGAATTTATTTAAATACATTAAAGTCAAACTCTGCAACTAGGTTGGAGGGCATGCTCAATTTCCTACATTCTGATGTAACTCCAATAAGGTCTTCACCAGCCTCCTGACTGGTCTCCTCCCTCCAGTGCCTTGCCCCTCTGCTTCACACTGAGCACTAAAGTTAGAGTGATCCTTCTAATGCAATCACTCACTCCCTGCTTAAACATTCCCTTTTCTGCTCACAGGCATAGGGCTCCATCTGTAATCTAACCGCTGCCCCGACCCCTCCCTGTCTCCCCTGCATCCCTGTCCTCCATACCAGACATACTGCCCTTAGCCACATTTTACTGCAGGTGCTCCTTTAAATGCCTGTCTTCCCCACTACACCCAAAGCTTCATGGGGACAGGAATTAGTGTCTCTCTTGCTCTATCCCCAGTGACTATCATATTGCAAGGCACAGGTAAAGTGCTCAAGGACTATTTGTTGAACTAATGGCCCCATTCTTGCTGAGAATAATCTGCCATCCCCTTGAAAAGAAGAAAACACAGGGCACCTGGGTGGCTCAGTCAGTTAAGCGTCTGCCTTCAGCTCAGGTCATGATCCTGGGGTCCTGGGATCAAGTCCTGTGTTGGGCTCCCTGCTCAATGGGGAGTCTGCTTCTTCTCCCTCTGCCCCTCCCCCTGCTCATTCTCTCTTTAGAGCTCTTGCTCTCTCAAATAAATAAAAATCTTAAAAAAAAGAAAGAAAGAAAGAAAAGAAAACACACGAACAGGTATAGCAACCTCATGACCCCAAATTCTGGGTGACATAAAAACGTTAGTCTTTTTTTCATGGTAGATGAAGAGTCCCCATTTGGGGTTACTAGAGTTATTGGCTTTTTTAATGTCCAGAGCCCATGGAATCAAAGAATCTTATCCTACTGGAGAAGAGTCTGAGCAGGCATCCTGAACTCTCCAGGACTGGGATGTCATAAAAGCTAGCGCCATTCATGTGGCTCCTCAGCCCCTACCAGCTCCTAATTCAATGAAAATCTCCCACTAGCCACCCGTTTGTGGAAAACAACACCCCACTGACATGTGCCTTAATTCTGACTCAACAGAGACCACTTAGCTCCTTCATTTGTTTCTGGGTCAACTTCTCTTCACGTCAGCAAGAGTGGTCCAACCACAGAGGCGGTATTCCAATTTTCTGAAAATTACCAGGAGAACTTCTGATGGATGTGCATGGGAGGGCAGGGTACTGCCTTTCTGAAAGTTTCTGGAAGTTGAGGGAAGCTGATAAAAGTTTGTTAAACTGTCTTATTATTTTTGTTGCTAACAAAATAACTAATAAATGGTATTTTACTATTTACTACTTTACTATTTACTACTACTAACTAAATAATGGTATTTTAAAGTTGCCAAATTGTGTCCAATTTTTCCATCACCCTTATTCTGCTCTGTTTTTCTCCACAGTTGTTTTTTTCTAAATTAATTATTTTTTTTTATTGAGGTATAATTGACACTCCATAGTTCTTATCTACAGTATGTTTATCTGTAATATGTTTAACATACTATAAAGTGTTCCTAGTTCCTAGTTGTCATGTTTATCATTCACCTCCAACTTGAATGCTCATTTCATGAAGGCAAAGATTCATTTTCCTTTTTTGGCTCACTTACATATTCTATGCACTGAGAACAGCACTCGCACATAGTGGATAAACATTTGCTGAATGAATGAATCTGCTCATGTGGTCATCACAACCTCCAAGGGCAGATTTCTGTAACCCTATTATAACAAAGAGAAACTTAAGGCTTAGAGAAGTTATGCTGTTGGGTTTTTTAAAAAAGATTTTATTTATTTGAGGAAGAGAGAGAGAGCAGAAGCAGGGGGCAGAGTAGAGGGAGAAGCAGGCTCCCAGCAGCCTGCCACTGGGCTCCATCCCAGGACCCAGGGATCATGACCTGAGCTGAAGGCAGACGCTTAACCAACTGAGCCACCCAGGCACCCCTAGAAGTTATATTGTTTTTTGAGATTATCCAGGTATCTTTCAAACTAAGATGTGGCTTACTCTAAAGCAACCAAGACAAACAAGATTTTAAGTCACATTGAAATAATAAGAATGCAGGGAAGTTCTAGAAGCCAACTCATGTAAGATGAAGGGGCTGACAGTATCCTCATGGGGCAATACCTGAACGGAAGGACTGTGCGTGGGCAAAACCAAACGATGCCCAGTATCGCCAGGGAGCGCTGGGAGAGGTGAAAGGAAAAGTGGAATTCTGTGCCATGGAAACAGGGGGGCTTCAGAAAGAAGGTGACCAGAAGCCAGCAGGCCCCGGGGACAGGGAAAGGGTCAATACCACATGGAATTGATATGAACCTCTTTCTGCAAGCTTTTCTAAGCCTGAGAAGTTTCTGGCCCCAAAGAGTGAGCTCTCAGGACCTACAGCCTGACATACATGGGATTCTTTTGTCGCACAAATATTTACTGCTCACCCCATGCTGAGTGCGTAAGGTCACACCTAGGGCCTGGTGCAGAACACAGGCCCATAACCCAGGACTTAAGAGAAGGTGCGAAAAGCTCAAGGAGCAATGCTCAGGACATTCTGGACCCCAATCCAATGCTTCCACGGGTAACTATTATTTCTTTTCTTTGTCTGATTTGATTTGATGTCTTTAATTGTGTTAACTGATTCTTTCATTTGTTAGCGTATTAATATTTTCAGCACGTAATAGGTGCTCAAATATTCTGTGAAATGAAACCGTGAACGTACAAATGAATGTAAGAACAGGTGTGGGGTTCTTCAGCTGAGGGAACAAAAGCTCAGAGCCACTGTGTCAGCTGACTTTGAGCCTCACAAACGAGGCAGATGCAGCTATTACTCCCCTTACACAGGAAGGGCTAAAGCTCTCAGGGCATAAGTGACCATTTCACAAGTACTGGAATGGGGCTCTCAACCTGAGCCCGTTACCTCAGCCGCCGCAGGCTACCTCCAGTGCAAAGAACCCAATTCTTTCTCTGCACCTTGGTTCTAATGTCGGCAAAGCCCACTGAGCTCTCCAAAGAGCTTCATGTGCCAGGCATCCCTCCTCTGGATTATTTATGATAAAATTTTACAGTAATGTTTTGATTCCTTGCAGGATGTCTGTCACCCCGCGCCATGCCCCCCCCCACCAGCTATAAGCTCCATGGAGTCAAACGACCTTTTGGTTTGGGTTCACCTTTGGCTCCCCTAGCGCTTAGTGATGTGTGGGAAGCAAAGGCAGAAGAAAAATTATTAAATTTCCTTACTACCTACAGCCCATTGACAAGTCCTTGAAACAGGCAGAGTGGCCTTCCTCTAGGGACTCAGCTGCTTTGATGTTAATACTTTGCAAAGGGCAAAAGGCAATCTTAGCCTGACCGCACCCCCTTCCCCAGGATCCTGTAAGCCTGCTTTAACGTATAAAAATTCCTTTGCAAACTTCCTTTATCTCTAAACTCCCCAAGATATGTGTTGGCAATCATCCCCCAAGCATATGACCTACCAATATACATCTGAAGGGTCTCATGACTAAGGTTTTATTAGATGGCAATAAATGACATTTTCCCAATAACAGCTAGCCCCCTCAAGGTCCTGGAAACCTTACTTCCAAAATTCCTTAGAGACTCACGCTATGCCTACCCCCTTCCCAACTTGAAAGTATATAACAACAGGCCACTCCTCATGACCCCAGTGCCACTCTTTCTGCCCACGGGTCCTGTCCCCGTGCTTTAATAAAATCACCTTTTTGCACCAAAGACGTCTCAAGACTTCTTTCTTGGCCGTCGGCTTCGGAGCCTAACATCGTCTTTCGTACATCACTTAGCACAGAGCCCAGTACATAGTAGGTGCTAAATATATCCTTGGAGGGTATAAACTGCTGCAAGGCCAGGCTCTAGCCTCAAACACCAAACTTCTCAAAACACTAGGGGCTTCAACCAAGATGCGCCCGATCCTCCCTCCATTCACTCCCAGGACAAGCCACCCGGAAAGCCTACTCCAGCTGTAGGCCTAGGGGAGCCTTAGGGGCTCCTGACAGGGGCCTGTGGGTCTTCAACTGACCCTCTGAATTCGGAGCCTTCTCCTTCCCCAAACAAATACCTGGGCAGGGGACCACTCCCCCAGTGGTGAAAGCATTTCACTTTAAATAACATACTCCTGCTTCGTATTTTATTGGGAATATAAGCAGGCAAGCTGAAGCTTTAGCAGGGCATGTTTTTCTCTCCTCTAGGCTTAGAGAAAAAAATGTATTCGAGGTATTTTTAACTGAGTACAGCCAGCCCCCAGCCCTACCCCTACACCCATCTCTGCCCCAGAGAGAGGCCTGTGGAGGCCAGAGGCTCAGGCCATAAATCCTCATCTGTGGCTGGTAATCCACACGGAGAAAAATGACAAATGCTCTATTTAGCCCTATTTCCAAGGAAATTAGAATTACAAATCAGAGCTATATCACTAAGACCCATTTGAGCATAACCTTTGGAAATCAAGGTGGGGGGGGGGGAGGACTGGCATTTGATGGGCCTGTTTCATTGTCAGGTTCGCTTTTGCAGGAAGCCGACTCACAATGGGAATCACCCCCACCCCTCCCCAGCACCACCAATTAAAGCCAGTGGCCCTGGGGTATTCACTCCCCCACGCCCCGCTTTGTTCAGTGCTAAAGGCACCACCAAACCACGTAAGCAATCTCTTCCAGGGAAAGGACAGAAAATTGCTTCTTTAATTGCACAGATTTGAGGGCTAATAATAATTTAATTGAAAAACAGCATTAAGGAGAATCAAAGCAATGTGAAAAGGGGCCGTGACAAAGATGCCCACACGTCGGAGATGAGTGAGCACCTGGGTTCTCAGAAGGCATTTGGGGAAAAGGGCTTGGTCAAAGATCCATCACTATCACCCCCACTACCTCCACTGGCCCCCAACACCCTAACCCTGCCCACTGCCCCGCCCCCAGCCCTCAGGCGCAGAGGTACACACACCCTGTTTTAGGTGCTCCTTTCAAACCATCCACAACTGAGGCTGCTTTCTCAGCCTTGCAGCAAGTAGTGAGATATAAGGGAAGCAGGATGGATTTACAGGGGGTGTGTTCCAGGAGTCCTAGGTTCAAGTCCTGCTCTTACCCTGTCAGGACCCCAGTGGAGTCACACCGGCCCTTTGATACTCTTCTCCTTACCTATTTGTCTTTTTTTTTTTTAAGATGTTATTTATTTATTTGAGAGACAGTGTGTGTGTGCACAAGTTGGGGGGGGGGCAGATGGAGAAGCAGGCTCCCCACTGAGCAGGGAGCCCCACGCGGGACTCATTCCCAGTACCCTGAGATCATGACCTGAGCCAAAGGCAGATGCTTAACTGACTGAGCCACCCAGGCGCCCCCCTATTTGTCTCCTTTATTTACTTTACACCTATTTTCATAGCTAAGTGCCAGACAATATTCTTAGTGCTTTATAAATACCAAGTAATCTAATCCTCACAGCAAGCCCCCGAGACAAGCCCACTCCGTGACCCCTTTCTGCAGATCAGAAACCTGAAAGGCACAGAGAGGTTAAGGTACTTGCCCAAAGTGACCGAGCTGGTAAGTTCCAGAGCTGGGATTCGAACCCACGCAGTCTGGCTCCAGAGCCCACCCTCGGATTGTAACATGGAGATGATACAGAGTTTCTCCTTTCGGTTTAAGCCTGCGTCCCTTCTGGCACTTTCTCACCTGCCTCTGGTGTTGACCCTTCTGCCCTCACCCGGCCACCACCACTCATTCCTGGCAGTAAGCTCTGTTTCTGCACATGGCCTGAGAACACTGGGAATTCTGAGGCTGTGTCTTCATGCCACAACCAGGGTCATTTGTCTGTCCCAGGTGGAGATTCCAAATAGGCACAGGTTCATAAGAATAGGATGGCACCCTGTACAGAATGTGAGCAAGGACTCTGCAGGCCAACAGCCAGGGTTTGAACATGGGCAAGTCACATCCCATTTCTGTGCCTCTGTTTCCTTATTTGTAAAAATAAAGAAACGGGATAATAAAACTTGCTTCCTAGGGTCCTGCAAAGTGAGAGAGTTAGAATCTAAAGAAAACCACGGCTGCGCGGTGAGTGTGGGACAAGTGCAAGGTGTTACTGTTACTGATGGCAGACAGACTGCAGAGGGCATGGGGTCAGCAAAGTAACACCACGCCCACCTCCATGCCTGTCCCTTTTATGTAAATGGAGAAAATCACTCCTGCCCATTGCACCTGGTTGCAAGGAGTCAAGGAAACACTGAGCTCGCAAGTGGTTTGGAAATTACAAAGCAATCTGAAAAACAGTGAGCGTTATTCTTAGACCAGACTGGTTGGTGAGACACTCACTGTAAGGGGCTTTGGGCTTCTGAGTCAGTGTGGACTGGCACCTTCAGGGGGTTTCCAGATCACATGCTCTGCGCTCCATCCCCATCATCTCCTGACGCTCACTCCTTCCCACCCATTTTACAGACTAGAAAACCGAGGCGCAGAAACATGAAAGGTTGAGGAAGTGGCAAAGCAGACATTCGGACTCAAGTCCCCAGTGCTCCTAATCGTGGTGTCACGCTGTCACCTTTGTGTCACTGTCACTTTGTGGTGACGAGGTGGCCTTTCAGAAAGGAAGAGTCAGGCTGCAGGGCAGGAGGGCGAGAGGCAGTCCCCAGCAGAGGCAGAGAGGGAAGAGCGGGCCGGGGCGGGGGCAGCTCTCCTGCACGGTGGCCCCTTGCGCTCCATGCCCGCTGCCCACTGCAGCGCCTCTCCTGGCCCTCGCTGTCTCCCCACCAGACTGAGTCCACTGCGGGCAGAGACTGAGGATCTCCCGCTTCCGTATCCCCTGCAGCGAGTGCAGCGCCCAACACCTCCGAGCGAGCCGGACTGACCCAATGAGACGAGTTAGCCGGAGCACAAAGATCATGTGAAGAAGATATAAGAAAAAGGCTCCAACATGCAGTGAGGCCATGAGGACCTCTCCCCCCGTCCTCCAAACCAAAGGAACTAATTACTGGTGTGCCAGGCATTTCACATACAGAATGCCATTAACACTTCACAACTAGCCCAGTGTACAGAGGAGAAGTTACATTAGTGGCCCAGAGTCATTTGGTTAATAAATGCTTGATTTAATCCCAGGGCTCTGTTTTGGAGGCCACACCTTGGCTATTTTTCTACATCTCCTCTCTGCTTGCCAACATTCCACGAATTTCCAGGCAAGAAGTCTGTCGTCCATGGGACCCTGCCCAGTGCCAGGCACAGAGCACCGCACTCCCTGGACATCGACAGAGTTAAACCATACTTAGTCACCTGCATCTATTCAAATGTTGGACTCTTTACCGGACAGGGCCCAGGGGACACAAGCCAGGGTACTGTTTCCCTCTCAGAGCAGGAAAAGCACCAGATGACCTTCTGGGACATGTTTATTCCTAACAGCACTATGGTGGCTTCCCGATCTTCATCTCAGCATTGATCTGCCTACCTTCAGCTCCTATCAATGCAATGCTTTAACTGTGGTCAATGAGATTAGTGCCCAATTAATAACTAATTTGGGATGTGCTGTGTGGAACAGCTTGGTAAACTGCATCAGGCCACACGTTCACTTGACCTAAGGGAGCCCCGCCTAGAAATGGACAGAGCAAAGGGGCTCAACAAAGCTCAGGAGACGCAGGCCCTGGTGTCCTTTGCCACTAGTAAACTGTGTGTCCTTAGGCAAACCCCTCTCCCCTCTCTGGGCTCAGGTTCTTCATCCCAAAGGCCTCTTCCAGCTCCAAAATTCTAGAACTCTGGGACACCATTAAAGCCATGCATCTACATGTCAGCAGAAATTCCCAGGGAACACGTAATTACTGGCACTTAACCAACCCATAGTTAACTCCAGCTAATTTCCAGAGGATTTACAGCAACTCTGAAAGCTATTTTTCGAGGAAGCAATGTATATTCAATAATGTCAGTGCAAGAGGCAAGTTCTCTATCTCCAAGCCCATAAATTATCCAGGGCGTCAGGAGGACAAAAATTACCAAGGGCTTGTACAAGCAGGCTGCTTCCCAAACAGAAATCAGGATTTATAGAAAGCTGTAAAAAAATGCAGGAGATGAATATAAAGCCAGAGCCATGTGAGTGGTGTGTGTGGGAGAATGTGTGTATGTGTGTGTGTGTGCGTGGCCTCAAGAAATCAAAGCGGAACAGCCCAGTGGAAGTTGCAATGCCTGTAATGATGATGAACTTGACTTTTGTCTGATGCCATTCCACCAGCGTTTCCTGAACCCCTCCTAGGAGCAGGTGCCCTGCTGGAGGGAACCAGGCTGAGTCCCCTGGGACCTGACCCTGAATATGCTCATACGTGTGGTGCTCACTCTCCCCTGTATGACGCTGAGTCATCTAGGAACCCATCAGATGCCTCGCTCTTCCACAAAGTGAGAACCCCAAAGCTTATGTCACGGAGTCATGTATGCAAGAAAAAGATTTCTAAAAATCAGTGATAATCTGGTTATAAGTAATAATACAGAACACAATGGGCAGAAAAGGTCATCATAAAGGTACCCCCCCAAAAATATATAAAGGATGCTAGAAGTTTCTAGGTAGAAGGTCCTGTAAGAAAGCAGGAGAGAGCAGAGAGAAGGTGAAGAGGTGCCTCTGGGTGTAGGAGGAAGGACCGCACCGTGCTTGGTGAGGGACAAGGAAAGGAAGGTGACAAAGCAGTGAGAACAGAGGAGAGGGACGCATCTGAGACTAGAGCAGCAGAGGAAGCAGAACAGAGGGAGAAGAGAGAAGAGGAAAAGAGAATATAAACCATAAGGAGTTGAGATAGAACAGGTAATCAATAAAAATGCCAAAAGTTGATTCATCAAGAGACAGCCCAGGATTTAGAGATTTAGAGCGGGGGAGAAGCACCAGGAGGTCTGAGAACAGAGGAAGGAGAAGGGGTTGCCTCTTGGAGGGGCATGGGAGGGGCTAGGATGGCGCTGGCCTGGGGTTTTTCAGCTCTGGGGTTTGAACTGCATGCCTGTATTCTTTTGACAAAATTAAAAGTAACTGAGAACCTTTTAAAGGGATGGAAAAGGAAGTTAATGCTGAGTAAGTACTCCACACCAGACATCACCCTCAGCAACTTATAAAGGGGATCTCCTTCCCTGTCCCAATAACCCTACAGGGTAATCCGATCCTCTTTGTATTTTCCATTTAATTTCACCTACTCCGGGCCATTGTTGTGAGGATTAAGAGTTAAGGCAGGTAGAGCATCTGGAAAAGGGCCCGTGAGCTGTAAATGAAATCCAGTGAGAAGCAGCTGTGAGATCCATTGCACAGATACTGACAAGCTCTCCTCCCTCTTCTGGGAACTGCTCTGTCCCCCACTTTGCCGCAGCTGTCAGGCTCTCTCATGACCCTTACCCCCAAGGACGCAGGTTGGGAAAGAGCATCCAGCAGTGGGCACCTGAGTCCCTAACTTGAGAACCAAAGAAGCGACAGGGACAGAGAGAGGGAGAGCTCAGACACTGTGGGTGACCAAGGTCCTCACCCGGGGGGAGGGGGGAGTCTGCCGAGAAGCAGAAATGACATTTCCTGTCTGGCCAGTCCTCCAGCCCCTGGCTCCAAATGTTCTTGGCCCCAGGTAAACCCCACTCTGGATCCTGCTCCTGATCTCCCTCGGGGTCCATGAGCCAACAAGCTCTCCAGGACTCCTCAGCTGGTTCTGGCTGGGCTTCCTTCACTGGCCTGTAAAAGCATCAAAAGTCAGCATGTATATCTCTCCAGGGGCTTTCCAAGAACAGGTGCTTAGGCTTGGGGTTCCTGATGTACAAGGGGAAAGATGAAAAAAGAAAAAAATGCACAGGGCATCCAGGGACTCTGCATTTGGGACGCTTCTGTTTCAGAGCCGAGAGGAAACTCAGCAAAAGCAATCTCTGGTCACAGCACCCAACGAGTCTTTGCATTTCCATCTTTCCAACCCACGATCTGTGCCATTTGGATTTCGTGGTCTAAAAATATCTCCCAAACTTCCAAGTATGTTGGCATGAGCTGCTGGACTCAAATTTTTAATCCACTCGCAAATGTTTTTACACAGCCCTTCTCCCCCCTCCAATTCTATTTCTTGCTGAATCATTTCCATCACTCAGTTTGACATTTATTGTGAGCAGGAAGGAAATTGTCTTGCACACAAATGTCAGCCCTGGCCCTGAAGATTCCTGAAGGCTGCAGAGAGAGAGAGAGCGTGAGAGAAGGAAGGGCCCCCACTGGCGGGAGAGTGAAGTGATCGCTACACCGATACCATGTGGAGAGCACAGGCCTTGGCAGGGGCTTACTCTCCTTGGCTGCATCTGGCTGTGTGACCGGGAGCAAGACACTGGACCTCTCTCAGCATGTTCTCTTAATGACAAGGTGGGGAGGATGCAATTCAGCTTAGCGGAGCTGCTGCAGAGATCTGATGGGTTAGACTACCACGTGTCCCTCCTCGCCCAAGACAGGAGCTTAACAAAATGGCCCCACTCTGGATTGCAGCCGCCATCCTGGAACAACTAATTACCACACGTATGCCTCCGTCATCTCTTCTCCACCCAGCAACAAAGTCATTCTTACAAAACATAAACCTGATCATGCCATGCCCTGCTGGGAACCCAGGGGTCTTAGGGTCAGACTAAAATGCTCACTGTCTACACAGCCATGTCCAATTCCCCATCGTCACCTCACCCAGGCTTCCCCACCTGCCTGCCCTCCAGCTTCCAAGCAGGATGTTCACACTCAGCCTCACGTGGTTTTGCCTCCAACCACTGGGCTCCGAGGGGCTGACTTCCCACTGCCTCCCACAGGCAAAGACCAGAGAGTCCAGGAAGGGCAGCACAGGTGAGGAGGAAGGAGGAGCCTGCATGCTTTGTCCTTCTGGAGGAGTCTCACCACTCCTGGCTCCGACCCCATTCCTAGTCTCCTCCCTTTGGTCTCTGCCTCTCTGAGGGTGAGGGACGGGGAGGGGAGTGGGAAGAAAGAAGGAAAGCAGGTGCAAAGGGGTATAAAGGGTGGAAGAAAGGGTTGCTTTGGAAAGTCTTTTCAGAGAGGGATGGAATTAAACCCTCCAGAAATAATCCAGCTGACACCCTTTGTTTTGGGCCTTCCAGAGCTTCTCCTCAGCTCTCAAGATGAGGCTTAAGCATCAACTCCTTTGGGAAAACCTCCTTGATGCACCACCCCCCCCACAACAGGCAGACTCTCCTGTGTGCCCACCAGGCCAGGGACACACCACCTTCTACATGTGAAGGTCTCCACAGCTCCAACACCTGGGAGAGGGAATCAGCCGGTGCTTGACAAATGTTGAGTGAATTAGTTAATGAGGGAGAAGGCCACGGCCATATCCAGAGCTCAGGGAAGGATAAGACTCAGTCATGAATAAACAGAAACACAGGCAAAGATCTGACAAAAGGAGTCTCTTGGCACAGGGCTCTGACTCTGGAGCCGTGAGGAACAGGACTTGGCTGAGAGTCATGGCAGACGTCTGAAGTTGTAATTGTTGAAGATATTTAACCCATGCCATTTTCTCCAATGACTTGATAAGATGAGCTCTGATGTCCCCGAGCCCACATGTAGGCCAGGTACAGCTGTCCGGCCAGCCTGGAGCATCACGGGGCTCAACTGGGGCAGGAAAACAGAATCAGGGAACATTTTCAAATAAAGTTCATTTTACGTAGAATGAACCACCCCAGAACTAAAACCAAGACGTCCAAACACCCACTCCTGGACCCCATTTCTCACACCACAACCCAGGGCAGTTTCCTTTGTAATTGTGGAAAAGTGAACATAATGTCACATCTACCACTTTAACCACCGTTAAGTGTACAATTCAGTGGCATCTACATTGTTACGGAACCATCATCACCATCCATCTGCAAAATGTTCGCGTGCTCCCAAAATGAACTTCTGCCCCCATTAAACAGTAAGTCTCCCTTCCCCACTCCCCCAGCTCCTGGCAAGCACCATTCTACTTTCTGTCTCCGTGATTTTGACTATTCTGGGCGCCTCATATAAGTGGAATCACACAATACTAGCGCTTTTGTGTCCAGCTTATTTCATTTGGCAGGATGTCCTCAGGTCCATTCAGGTTATGCAGCAGGTGTCAGAATTTTCTTCTTTTTTTTTTTTAAAGATTTTATTTATTTATTTGAGAGAGAGAATGAGAGAGAGAGAGAAAGAGCACATGAGAGGGGGGAGGGTCAGAGGGAGAAGCAGACTCCCTGCCGAGCAGGGAGCCCGATGTGGGACTCGATCCCGGGACTCCAGGATCATGACCTGAGCTGAAGGCAGTCGCTCAACCAACTGAGCCACCCAGGCACCCGAGAATTTTCTTCTTTTTTAAGACTGAATAATATTCCACCTCCACTGGGACCTACAAGCAAAGATGAGTCACCCCCTTCGTTCCAAGACAGCCATCCCTCTGCAGTCAAGCCTCACTGGTACCAAGTTTTTGGTCTCATCGGTAGGTGATCCTGCTGGTGCTCCTACCGACCGCTCCTTGAGCCGGCTTGTGAAACTCCAGAAAGTTAGTCCTCACCTGCCACACAGGACTTGGGATGTCTGAAAGTGAGGCTCACTTCCCTCTTCCCCTCCTTCCTTCAAGCTAGAAATATTTCCATCTACCAAGCAAGGCAGGGGGTTTAGGTCATCCTCTGACCATCCCGCTCATCCCCCTTCTAGACGCATTCTAGTGAGTCTATCTGGGCCACTCCATCAGTCCACAAACACATGTTAGGACAGGCTGGCCCCAAGTGGGGAACGGGGGCACCCGGTGAACTTGTGGAGCTTGAAATGTAGCAGAGAGAGACAAACGAGTACATAAATGCATACCTTAGAGCTTGTGGACATTACAGCTGATGACGCGGTGCTCCGAAGGATATAAATCCGGTGAGGACTGACGTGGAAGGGGCTGATCAGAGACGCCCCACCTGGAGACTGAAGAAGCCATTTGACACCAGCTGAGGCCCTTCCCGAGGGGAGGCAGGACTTGGTGTGCCCTGGGGAGGGCCACTGTGAGCGGGACCTGGGAGTAGCCTGGCTGAGGCGGTGAGGGGGTGAGGGCCAGATCCCTCGGGCCTGTGAGCCTCTGCAGCAAGGAGAGCGGGTTTTGTGCCAGGGCCCTGAGGTGCCGCCGATGGGCTCTGAGCTAACGAGGCACGTGATCTAATTCACATCAGAAGAGGACCACCTTGGCTTTAGGGTGGGCAGGGGAGGGAGAGGGGCAAAAGTGGAGGCCAGAAGAGAAGTTGGGAGGTTGCAGGGTTGAGGCGAGGGATGTTGGGCTGCAGGTCATCCGATGGGGCTCCTTGAGGCCAGCGAGCATGGCCCATCATCTGTACCTTCAGCTCTTCTTACAACAGAGCCTGGAGCTCCATGCCAGGGGCTGCACCCCTTAGGCTCATGGAGCCACCAGCCCCCAGGCTCAGAGGCCAGTCAGCTCCTTCCTAGTTCCACTCCAACCCACTAACGCCTTCCCTTCCACAAGGCTGGTCCCTAACCGAGCAGTCCCCATTGGTCTGTCATCTCTGAACACAGACAACCACTGACTCAAACCTGACTAGAATCCACATGCAACATACTCTGGCTGAATTCTGCTAATTGGCCGGGATGGATACGAGGAACTGGCAAGAGAGCTGACCCAGCCCGACCGGAGCACAGAACCCTCTCCACAGGCTGTCAAGCTCCCGGTGTGTGCGTGGAATCCCCACGGAAGTCAGCCGCGTTCAGCTTTCCAGCCTCAGCTTTCAATGCCCACGTTCGGATCTGGGTTTTGTTTGGAACTCTGCTTAGACGCTGCACGGCCAAGGGGATTAGTCAACAGTGTTTGTTCGACATGGACCCTGTGCCTAGCATCATGCCTGGCGCTGCCAATGAAAAGAAAATGTATCATGCATGGCTCTTGCCTGCGACAGAGCCACGATCTGGTTGGGATACTCATGGCAAACCTGCCAAGGCACAGCTTAATGCAGGATGAATGGGGCACCAGGTCTGCTGGAGCCCAGGGAGAAAGGCCAGGGAGGGACCGGGAGGGGAAGCATGGGCTTGTCTTCAGGCCCACCCAAGTCCCCGTCCAGCTCCACAGCCAAACCGCTGTAGGCCCCTGGGCAGGTCACCGCACCTCTCTGTGCCTTCACTTCCTCATGTGCACATGGGGTCATGGTGAGATTAAAATCATGAGTGATGTGCCCAGATCCAGATGCTGTATGACTAACAGCAGTTCCCCTTGACAATGCTTACCGTGTGTCAGTCCTGTTCCAAGCACTGTACATGTTAACTCATTTTATTCTGTCAACACTCTAGGAAGGGAACATGAGGACCCCCACTTTGCAGACGAGACCAAGAGGGATGGAGGAATTGCCCAAAGTTGCCTAGCCAGCAAGCAGTCACTTTAGTGCCCAATACGTGCACGATCCTTCCTCCTCCCTGCCATGGAGCAGTGCATGGAATGGACTTGAGATACCACAGAAACACAAAGAGGACCTGGAACAGGGTAAAGCGTTAATGTGGCTTCCCAGGCATCATTCACAACCGCCAAAACGTGGGAGCAACAAAGTGTCTGCCAACAGATAACGGACACACCATGTGTTGTCTCTCCAGATGATGGAATATTACCCAGCCTTAAAAAGGAAGGGAATTGGTGCAGGAAACAAACTGAGTGTTGTTGGAGTGGGGGGTGGGGTGGGAGGGATGGGGTGACTGGGTGATAGACACTGGGGAGGGTACGTGCTCTGTT
>NC_138372.1:162844857-162876803 GCF_054177405.1 Leptonychotes weddellii
TCCTAAATTGTGCATTCTCAATAGGAATGGTATCATCTTCAAGGGGGGCAAAATCAGTTCTTGGGGGGCATGGGGCTAGGTGAAAAAAATCTTACTCGTTTTATATATCAAGCTCAGATATACACACAGTCTACAAAGAAATATGCAATATACCTGTGGCATTAAAATGTCATGGGTGGGGGCAATTAGGGGAAACATGTCTTAAAAACTCCTCAAAGAGGAGATAGTGAAAACAAGATGGGATAATCCTGTGTTAAATAAACCATTTGCCCTGAGCTCTTTGGCTCAGAGAGCAACCAGAGGAACACCGGCTAAGATCCAATGCTAGCACTCTGCTGAGCACTTGCATGAATTACTTCATTTAATCCATTCAACAACCTGTAAGGCAGGGAGTATTAGGTCCACTTAACTGATTAAAAGTAAAATGACTTGTTAAGGCTACAGAGCCAAAGAGCCAAAGCCTCAGGGTTAGAACTCTGGGATCCTGGGGCTGGGCTCTCAGCCACACGTTAGGAGAATCACCTCGAGTGTTAAGCCCAACATGGCACAGGGAAGCAACTCTACAAATGTCAGTTCCTCTTGTTAATGAAAATAAATCAGGTTTCCATGAACGGACCAAACGGCAGTGCTGTTCCATATGTGACAGTATAACAACCCAAACGGATAAAAACATTAGTTACAAGATGCTGGTTTTGAATGCTCCAACTCCGTGCTGACCTCAATGGAAAGCAGAGACTACTTGATACGACTCTTGGCAGAGGGCTAGAGGGTGGGGGGTGGGGGGGAGGTGGGGAAAAGGTGGTCTGGGTATTGGGAATTTTAGCAGAAGAGAAATCCTCCTTGGCAAGAGGCCGCCTGGAACCTGAGTATGGACTCCAGATCAGCCTGCCCCTGGCTTTCCTCTTTCTTCTGTTCATTTGATCCAGACCCTAAGCCAGTGCAACCCAGAAGAATTCAGCTGTAGCAAAACTTCTCCATTGGTACACAGCTGTTGGAGCATCATGAGCAGAAGCCGACGTGGCTGCATGGAACCCAGCCTTGGAAGAAGACCCGAGTTCAGGTCCTTCCTTTGTCATCATCATGACTGTAGGCAAGTTTTTAAGGGCTCTGGACCTCAGTTTCATCTTCTCTACCATTCCTTCCAGCTCTGAAGTCCTCTGAGGTCTATAATCGGCCAAGTGCCTCTCTCGGTGCTGGGTCCATAAATCCCATAAACTGCTGTTATGTAATTACTGCTGATCAGTTTGATTAGACTTGCTGATTACTAAGGCCTTCTGGTTCCATTTTCTGGACTGACATCACCAGGTGGAGAAGCATCCATGACTGATATATGTGGGGTGAGATAAAGCAAAAGCTGGGATTCTAAGAAAGGGTAGGAGTAGGGAGATAAACAGTGTGATAGTGCTAAGTGATTTTCCATTAGTACAGATGGTCGGGACTGGATGAACACATTCCCCTAGTGCAGTATGTTGGATAATATTTCACCCCATCCCTTCAAAAAGACACCCATAATGGCAGAAACGGGCTTGAACTGCTAACGAAAGTTTACAAAGAATCTAAGGGTCAATGGCAAAGAAACTCTGTCAGGCTGCCTACTCCTTAAGAAAGCCAGATGTGGCAAAAAAAAGAAGGGATTTGCTCTAAGAATTTTTGTTACTCATATGTATAAAGCAGGAATCCTATTGATGTTGCCCAAGGAGGGCTATAATAAACTATGAAATGATGCAAAAACATTGCTTATAATTGATATGTTGGGCTTATATGCCCCAACTCAACTGTTACAGTCTTAGAGGGTCCAGACGATTTTACACGTCTCTGGAAGGAGGGAGGATGGAAGAGAGGAAAAGGAGATCCTAGCCCAGGTCTTCAGCAAGGAGAGAAGCCCACTACAGGAGGAACCCAAGCAGAGCCAAGGTATGGCGTGTTCCATGAGCCAACTGCTACATACACACTTTTATTCTTCATAAACTACAAGCAAAAAGCAATCTTATTCCTGAATTATAACCTAGTTTGTTCTCCCAAGAGCACATTTCAAACAAATTCCTCTATTCCTCTGTGGCAGAATGCAAAGTCCCATCCAACAAGACCACAGTTTGGAAGGCACCATATCTGCATCCTATGACACCAGCATAACCAGAGGTGGCCCGAGACCTCAGTATTGACATCACCTTGTCACCTGCAAACCTCTTCCTCGTCAGTGTCCCCAAAGGTGAGCACCTTCCATCCCTGTGGATGTGCATGCTGAGTTAGATTACTGATGGGTTCCTGGTATCAGGTAATGCATAACAACAGCAATGTGGCAAATGTGTGCGTGGGCAGATTCTCAGACCCAGACAGAGAGGTCCCAACCATGGACTCATCTGATCCTTCTAGAGCTTTAGGGAAATGCCACCATAGTTCCCAAAGCATTCCCTCACACATTTTCTCCCGGGATTCTTACATCAATCCCATGCAGAAGGCATCTGCAGATGGTGGGACTAGTGAGGTGTCCGAACCACATGGCTAATGCAATTCTCCTAACAGCTCACCCAATGCACTTCTCACAAACCCACAGCTGTCTTGGGCCACCCCAGACCAGAGCCACATGGCACCGTGTCTACAAAGGGTTTTTAATCAATCCACACTGGAAGACCTTTCCCTTGCTTCTTTTTACATTGCTCAATTTTAAAGAGATGTAACAAATTCTCTTTTCATTCTGTCAAAACTTCAAGACCCAGACAAAAAAAGAGAGAGCAGGACGTTGATTCTTTGGAAAATACCATAGGATCCCCGTTGACCTATGAAACTTTCAAACATAGATGGAATTATTTTTCATGAATACAAACTTGAACGGGGGAGCTTCCTAATAACACAAGAATAATAATGGAGTATCCAAGTTAATTGCATGTAGCCTTCGGTTCTCCAAGCAGGAGAGGAAGGCTGGTCATCAACTGGACAAACAGTAGGACCTTCATCTTCCCTCCAGTCTCGTAAATCTCCTTTGGAGGAATCTCCTTAACACAACACAGGAGGCTCAACAGTGCATGCCCTTTCTGCCTACCTGGTTCCTCATTTGCATACTATTACTGCATTTGCTAGACTACTCAAATTTAGTTGTTTCAAGTGTCTCCCTCCATAGGAGAATTACGGCTCATCTGCCTCAACAGCCTGGCACACAGCTTGGCACCTGACTCAGCGTGTGCAGCTTTGACACGAATGACGTTGGCCCACTAAGCTATACCTCTGTACTGTCTGTTGGCATTACCTGGACAAAAGCCCAAGGTGGACAGGAACCTCAGGTACGTTCTATACAGAATCCATGAACCAAAAAAGCCTGTCCAGCTCGGCCAATGGTTCTCAGGCCTGGCTTCATATTGGAATCACTTAAGGACGATGCCTGGACCCCCACGGACCAACGGCATCAATTTCTGGGGTGGGGCCTGTCATCTGTTTTCCTATATGTGCCCTGTGCTGTTTGTGTGCATTTAGTCTTTTTTTTTAAAGTACTTTTAACTTTTTGATTTTTTTTTTAAACTTAAAGTTAAGAGTACTATAATACCCATATACATTCTCTTCACTGTGATCTTCCGACTGTTAATATTTTTGCCACAAGTGCCTCCTTCTCTCTCTTCTGTGGGTATGTGGTATGTGCACATTTACATGTTTGCATGGTCTGTATGCATGCCCCACATTGCAAAGTAAGTCGTAGGTATCATGACACTTGACCACTAAAGATTACACCACATGGCTCGTAAAAAATAGAACATTCGCCTACGTAGCCACAATGCAATGGCCACACTCAAGAAATTAAATTTTGACATAATGATGTTATCTAATATGGAGTCCACGTTCAAATTTTCTTCACCTTCCCTATAATAATATCCTTTATTGTTATTTATTTTTTTCAATCTGGGATCCAATCAAGAATCATGAAAGTCACTTGTGTTTTTTCCAGCTTTACTGAGACATAACTGACATATAACATCGTGTAAGTTTAAGATGTACCATGTCATGATTTGATACATACATATATAATGAAATGACTACCACATAAGGTTCAGAAACATATCCAGCACCTCACACAGTTACCTCTGTGTGTGTATGTGTGTGTGATGAGGACTCTTAAGATCTACTCTCTGAGCAACTCTCAAATATACAACACAGTATTGTTGACTATAGTCTCCATGCTGTGCAGTAGATCCCCAGAACGTGTTCATCTTATAACTGGAAGTTTGTACCTTTTGACCATCTTCACCCAATTCCCCCCAGGCCCCAGCCACTGGCAACCACCCATCTGATCTCTGTTCCTAAGTTCAGTTTTTTAAGATCCCACATATAAGTGAGACCATACAGTATTCGTATTTCTCTGTCTGACTTAGTTTTCTTAACATAGTAGCCTCAAGGTTCATCTGTGTCCATGTCATTGCAAATGGCATGATCTCCTTCTTTTTCATGGCTGGACGGCATTCCATTGTGTGTATATACTACATTTCCTTTACCCATTCATGCATCCGTGGACATTTAGACTGTTTCCTTGTCTTGACTGCTAAACATTTTGCTGCAATTGGGGTTCACATGTTATCAAAGGTAAGATAGTGCTTACATTTCCTTCAGACAAATCCCCAGAAGTGGAATTGCTGAATCATCTCATAGTTCTATGTTGAATTTTTAAAGGAACTTCCATACTGTTTTATGTACTGTGATAACTGTATACCAATTAAATTCCCACCAACAGTGCACAAGAGTTCCTTTTTCTTCATATCCTCGCCAACACTTGCTATTTCATGGTTTTCTGATCATAGCCATTCTATCACCTCTCTGGGGTTTTCATTTGCATTTCACTGATGGTGAGCAGGTGTTGAGCACCTTTTCACATACACATTGGCCCTCTGTGTATCTTCTCGTCTCTTCAGGTCCTGTGCCCATTTTTTAACAGGATCATTTGCTTTCTTGCTGTTGAGTTGTAGGAGTTCCTTATATATTTTGGATATTAAGCCCTTATCAAATATAGGATTTGCAAATATTTTCTCCCATTCTGCAGGATGCCTTTCCATTCTGTTGACTGCTTCTTTTCTGGGCAGAAGCATTTTAGCTTGATGTGGTCCCACTTGTTTCTGTGCATGCACTGCATTTGGCTGTCATATCTCTTTGAGCTCCTTTAACTGAGACAGTTTCCTTATTTGTTCTTCTGACAGGGACCCTTTGGAAGAGACTGTGTCAGACATCTTGCAGGATTTCCCACAATGTGAATTTGTTTATTATTTCTTCATGATTGTATTCAGGTCATTTTAGGCACGACTGCAGGTATGTTGCTCATTTCCACTGAATTATTTAAGAGGAGGGTAGGGTGCATTCTATTAATTATGCACAAGTTCAATGACTGGTTCAAGAAATGTCTGCCAGATTTTCCTTAACGTCCCTTCTTGCCTAGGTGATTCACATGTATATCAAAGTTTGAAACATCTTACTGTTACTCCATGTGTACAAAGCCGGCAGACCAGCCGATCTGCTTTCCCCTGGGGATTTTTTTTCAAAGTAAGCTCTACGCCAAACATGGGGCTCAAACTCAGGACCCTGAGATCAAGAGTCTCATGTTCTACTGACTGGGCCAGCCAGGCTCCTCTCCCCTGGGGACTTTTCAGAAAAGCAGCTGTACAAAGCGCCTGACCCAGGAAGGTAGAGTTTCAGTCTCTGCTACCTTTCTTCTGCATCGTCTGCCATTGGGGACAACAGTGACATGATGAAGACAGTGACAGAGGTGGGACACTCCTGCGGGGTCCCAGCTCTACCACTTAGGTAGCTCCAAGCATCTGGACAAATCACATAACTTTTCAGAATCTGTTTTCAGTTGTAAAGGAGAGAAAATGTACCCTCCCTTCCAGCACCGACAGCCACCTGCGTGAGCCTGGCTCCTGGACAGTGAGATACCGGGCACCTGGGGTCACAGACCCTCTCAGCGCTCCGCCTCACTGGGGTCCAGACACCTGCGACTGTGGGCGCTTGCAATCAACCCCTTCCTTGACTTTTTCATCTGATTCCAGTGGTTTGCAAGCATCATAAAAAACAAAAGCCAGGAATAAGGCAAGGAGTTCAGAAAAGGAAAAGAAAATAAAACAAGGTTATTAGAGAGGGGAGAGGGGCATGGATTTGATGAGAGGGGCAAGAGGAAGGCAGATTAAAATAGGATTGAGAGGAGAAGCAAGAAGGAAACAATATTTACTGACTATCCTCAGTGTGTTGGGGGAGGTCACTGAGAGGACGTGACCGCAGGGTGACCCTCGAGTTGGACCTCACCACCTCCCCCGTTCTTGGACCGTGCGCTCCCTCCTCCACCGTTCCCACAGTGGGAGCTGTTCCAAAGATGCAGCCTTGAGAGTAAGGTGCTGCTGACACCGTCTGTATTGGGTATGTGACCAAATCCCATTAAGGACTCTCTGAAAACCTTTAAGATTCTGGAGAGTGGGTGGGAAGCCCTGCTCATCTTTCAGTGTCCAAGACAAGCCTCACATATAAGTCCCCTTGCTTAGGAAACCTGCCACTTAGGGATCTGGAGTGGCCCTCCTCTTACTTCCCTCTCCCCTTGCCCTCTGTCTGCAGAGGGGGCCAGTTTCGGATTTAACCTGGGGAACGCCCAAGGTTGCAAACCAACATAAGGCAATGTTTAGGTGTTGTATATCATCACCTCAATTAAATTTCACAAGAACCCCGGGAGGTAGGCCTGACTATCTCCATATCAGAAATAAAGAAACTGAGGGGCGCCTGGGTGGCTCAGTTGGTTAAGCGACTGCCTTCGGCTCAGGTCATGATCCTGGAGTCCCGGGATCGAGTCCCGCATCGGGCTCCCTGCTCAGTGAGGAGCCTGCTTCTCCCTCTGACCCTCCCCCCTCTCATGTACTCTCTCTCATTCTCGCTCTCTCAAATAAATAAATAAATCTTAAAAAAAAAAAAAGAAATAAAGAAACTGAAATCCAGGAAAGTGAGCAAATTACTCCAGGTCACACAGCCAGAAAAGAGCAGATTGGATTAAACCTGGGTCTTACTCCAAAGACCACGCTCTTACAGCTGAATAAAGATTGTCACAATGATACCGCACCTCACACCTGTCAGGAGGGCTATTATCAAAAAAAAAAAAAGACAAAAACGGAAACAAAATCAAAACCAAGAGAAACAGTGTTGGTGAGGATGGGGAGAAACTGCAAACCTTGCACGCCGTGGACGGGAATGCAAAATGGTGGAAACATTGGAATGGGGGAAACAATGGAAAACAATATGGAGGTTCCTCAAAAATTAAAAATAGAGCTACCATATGATGCAGCCATCTCACCTTTGAATATGTATCCAAAAGAATTGAAACTGGGATCTCAGAGATATTAGCACTTCCAGGTTCACTGAAATACTATTCATAATAGCCAAGATGTACAAATGAGCTACATGTCCATCAACAGATGAATGGAGAAAGAACATGGAATACTGATCAGCCTCTAAAAAAAGGGACTGTAGATCTTCCAGTCAATAGGCTAAGACCACCAGCCAAGCCCTTACATTCCAGAACAGCTGCTGGGTCCTTGTGCCCCACCTCTCAGCCTTGCCTGCCACCTCCCCCAACCTGGTCCCCAGGGGCCAGCCCACCTCTGAATGCAAACGGGAGGTATTTCCTGTGATCATGTCCTCTTGGTCCGTCAACAGGTGAGTGAGTGATGGCTGCAGGGAGGTGGTGAGAGGAGCAGAAGGTTTGTGCAGAGAGTCCATCCAACAATAGCACCAAGAAGAAGCCAGCATCTCTCTGCTGACAGGCTAAGGAAGGGGAGTCCCGGGACAATGTCAGAGCACCACAGTGGTATGTGCTTTTAAGGAGACCCCTATTCAGAATCAACTAATGAATATTCAGTGCCTGGTGTTGGGCTAATTTCATTCATACACTTGAAACCTGAACACCACCCTGTGACAGGGGCCAATCCCAACCTCCGGGCCATGCAAAATCACAGAGACCTCAGGTGGTCCAGATGGGAGCTCCAAATCCAGCACTTTCTCCACAACAGCAGGATCCTTTTCAGGCTCAGGAAGCAGAGAAGGGATCAGGCTCACTGGGGTCAAAGCATGGTCTCCCACCCTGTCCCCTCCTCCCCTTAGTCCATTTTAAGACTTCTGCCAGCTATTCTTTTCACTAAAATCCTATAATGCTGACTGTACCTACTTGTGGTGGTAACATTAAAACCATTCACAGCAAAGTCTCAGTGAGTCTGAGAGTATTCTTTCACTCACCCAGTCAATCAGTGCTTATCCAGTAACCACCACGGACCCCACAGCCTGCCAGAAACAGAACGCCAAAGAACACCATGGCCCTATTCCCAAGTAGCTCTTGGTTCAATGGCAGAGATGAGCAAGCAGATCAATCTAATGTAATGTGCAAAATCCTACAGCTAGGGACATTGCAGAGGAGGGCAATTCTAGCTCAACCTGGGGAGGGGGTGGCAGGGTCAGAGAAAAGCTTCCCAGAGGAAGCCACATCAGAGCTGGGCCAAGGTGAAAGTGAGTAGCCAGGAAAAAATAGGGATGAGCATTTAAGGCAAAGGGAGCAGGGTTAGGTAGGGTGGGGGTCTTTGGTCTCCACATTTGCTGTATTCTACCTTCAGGACAGGAGCGGTGGGGGGAATGGGAATCGCATCTCATGGGTCCGATTCATTAAAAAGATAAAATAAAAGTATGCACTAGATTGTGAGCCCACGGTCAGCCCAATTTCCCGGCCCCCTTATGCCATTAGCTACAGCCCAGAACAGGATAACGGACGCTTCGAAGCACGAATTACAGTGCCTTGCAAAATCCTGAATCATCAATGAAAAGTTCAATTTGTTCACTTGACTGCACTTCCTGCTAAGCTGGAGAGGGGATGCACAGTGTATCCACTGACTGGGTATGCTTCAGTATTAGGAGCTCACACCCAGCCCAGCATGCTTTCCTGTATAATTCCCAATGAGTCAGAACCTGCAATCCCACCACCGCCTTAGCCCACTCCGCATTTCCCGAACACCGTGCTTCCCTGGGTTCCGACTAGCCCCTGTTTTGTTTCCAAACCCCATTTCTAGCCATTAACAGCTGTGAGCTAGCAAGTGAAGGCGGAGGCGTTCTTACGAGCCCTGTGTTATCAATGGGCAAGGGGCACCCAGTGATGCCCAGTGAAATACTCAGAGCCCTGCAACTGTTGGCAGAGGGTCAGAACTGGGATCCAGCTCAGAAACACAGTTTAACCACTGCATTCAGATGTGAGCAGCCAGAACAGCAGCTGTGTGATCTTGGACAAGGGGTTTCATTGAAGTTTTCTTACTCTCATCTCTAATATGTAGACAGTAATTCCCACCTCATAAAATCCTGGAGAGAGTTCAATGAAATAAATGATTTGCATGTCTGAAAGCATCTGGCTAGGTCTTCACCTCTTCCTTATGCCACACTCTCAGATTTTCCTGGTCCTCTCTGGGAAACAAGGCTACAGGTTTGGGCGTTCTCAAACCTGCTTCTGCGTGATGGAATAATTCGAAAGAAGGATAAAATCGAGGCTCCGTCAACAACAGGCCTTAGCTATCCCTCCCCCAGGGGTAAGGCAGGCAGGGCAGGGGTGTTGTCTGGGAATGGCGGGAGGTGAAGAAAGAGGGACCCCACAAACTTCAGTGAAACCCCAGGTTTGGAAGTCAGCCAATAAATAGTGAATGCCATTTACATGCAAAAGGACATGTTGAGTCTCTTTATGTATGGGTGCACTCAGATCCGAGCTTTTTTTTACTATCACATTCCAGTTTCAATTTAACTAATCACTTAATTTAACTGAACCCCCTTCAGTTCAGTTGAACTAAACACAGTGCTAGAAACAGAGATGAATATATTTTTCATCCCTTTTTACCACCTGAAGAAAGCAAATGGAAGAGTAACCCTTGCTAGGCCTTCTCTCCAGCCACGAACACCTGCAAATTCAGGAGGAAGTGGATGCCAGAGGCTGGACCATCAGGAATCCATGTTCCTGGCTGGATGCCCCCTCCTTCCTGCCAGTTCCTCAGCTTCAGGGAGGCACCCTTTCCAGGCTTCTGCAACCTCTCAGAAGAAACCTGTTGCCAAGTCTGAGGTCCTGGGCAGACGCCCCCACCTGGTGGCCAAACCTGGAAAAGCCATTGCAACCAAAGATGATTGGCAGGTAGCAACTCCAAGGCTCCCTGAACTCCCTGGGACCACAACAGTCGTGGTCAGTTGGAGGAGAACACAGAGGAATATCCACTACTAAAGGCACAAGAAGGGCCAAAGTTATGGCCAATTCCCCGCCCAAACCCTGATAACGTACAGCTTCCCAAGAAGCAGCCATCAGAATGACTAAGCCACAGACAGGAGGCAAGGGGCAACTGGAGATGCCCTGCCGGCCCTGGGGTGTAGGCTGACAGCTCTGATTTTGTCTCCTAGGTGAGAAGTCACCACTACCATCCTCCCCCCCACTCCCTCAAGTGCAAGAAGATTTCCTGTCCCGAGTGTCAGTGCAGAACGCAGTTCCGTCTTCCTTCCCTGGCAATGCATGTTCATCCTGACTAGCAAGGAGATGCTTTCTAGGGGAAGGGTGCCTGGGGTCAAACCTCCAGCCCAAGCCCCATCACATGGCCCGCACCCTTGTCCAGCCAAAGTGAGAGAAGGGGACAGCAGTTGATGTTGAGGGGATATCAGGACCAAATCATGGAGGTACCTCAGCCAAAATAAGCCCTGGACCTGATCCCCTGGCACTGTTAAGCCCCAGCTCCTCTGTCTAGGCTGGAGCCTGAGATATTCTCATTCTCTTATATTCTCTCTCCTGCTCATTAACTTCCATAAAAATAATCCAAAGATGCACATTTTGACCAGTCCAAGCCCCCAACTAGGGCAACACCAGGTTCTATATCAGGACGGAGCCCTAAGAAGGGTAGCACAAGCAAGCAACTGATACCCGCGCTCATGCGCGCGCTCGTGCACATACGCGCGCGCGCCGGCGCGCGCGCACACACACACACACACACACACACACACACACACACACCACACTATGGGCAGTGTACCACTCCCATCCCTAACTCCAGGATGCATCATCTAAACTCAGTAGCGATCCCAGGAGAAGGCACCCACCCCAAGCAGAAACACAGAGCGTATGGGAGGGATCCGCTTTATCCTGTTCATCCTCCACGTTAATTGGAAAAACCACATCATTCTTTTAAGCTTCAATACCAACATCCGGAGAAGGTGCCATAAATGCGCACCCGCGCGCGCACAAACACGCCAATCCAATCTCCAAATTAGCTGGGGAACCACGCTTGGATCTTTGAAGCCCTGGTGTCCAACACCCAGAGAGTGGCTCACAGACACACGGACACACACAGCGGAGAAACACGGAGGACAGACTGGTCTCCTCCTCAGCCCACCGGCGCCCCTGGGCTTTAAGGCCCCACAGCCGTCCCGGCTCCAGCCCCCACCCCGAGCCCCAACCTGCGCCGCCAAGCGGCTGGGTACTCACACGAGCGCGTGGTAGAGCAGCGCCCAGCCCCGCGGTCTCTCGAGGGCGTCGTAGATCAAAGTTTGGATGCGCCGGTACTTGGCGTTGTTCCTCTTCACAGGGCGGCTCAGGGGGGTCTTGGCCAGGAGCCCGATGCCCTGCGGGGTCCTCCGCAGCCCCTCGTCGCGGCCGCCGCCCTCCAGCAGCAGAGTCCCGTCTTTGTCAGCTCCGGCCCCGAGCGCCAAGGTGACTTGCTCCACGTCGCCCGGCGCCAGCCCCACTTTCCGCTCCTCGTCGCCGGCCACCGCCGCGTCCCCTCCGGCCGGGTTAGCGGCCCCGCCGCCGCCGCCCCCGTCGCCGCCGCCGCCAGCCGCCCCCGCCGCCCTGCGCGCCTTGAGCCCCATCTGCCTCGCCCCCGCCGGCCGCTTCGCCTTCTCCGCTGCTGCTCCGGGAAGAAGGGGCGCTCGGGGTGCGTGGATGGGGCGGCGGCGGCGGCTGCAAGCCCGGGAACTCCAATGCCATGATCCGCGCGCCGCTCCCCACCCCCCCCAAAAGCAAGCAAAGGCGGGCCCCCCGGGGGGCAGGGGAGGCCGGGCAGCGGGAAGGGGTCACATCCCGCGCGGGTCAGCCGCGGGACCCCGAGGGGCGCGGGCCGGGGACTGCGGGGAGCGGGCGAGGGCGCGCGAGGCTGGCGCGGAGGCGCTAGGGCGCGCGGCGGCGGGAGCCTGGCACCGGGGCTCCGGGGCGGCGGCGGCGGCGGCGGCACCCGGGCCGGCGAGCCCGAGACAGCATCGCAGTTTATTTACAAGCCTGGTGCCAACCGCCCGCCCGCCCGCCCGCAAGCCACACGCGCCGCCGCCGCCTCCGCCCTCCTCCGCTCTCCCCCCCCACCCCGCGCCCCTCCCCGCCCGCTCCAGCCTCAGCCCCGCAGCAGCCGCGGCGAGCCAGCGCGCGGCGGGCCGAGCGCACGCCGCCGCCCCGCTCCCTCGCCGGGGTGGGGCCCCATTGTCCCGCCCCGTCGCGGCGGGAAGCCCCCGCAGCGCCCCGCCCCCCTCGCCGCCCCCCACCCCCGCGCGCCTCGCGGGTGGTCTGCTCTGAGGCCGCCAAGCGGGGCTGCCCTCGCCCCGGGCTGGGCGTGGGGACAAAGGGGGGGAAGGCGGGGAGGGACTGAGGCGGGGTTGGGGGGATTCTTCTGTCGACCTTCGGCATTGGCCTGACCGCTGCAGCTTTATGTTCTCTGGTCACCTCCCAACCCTGCTTCTTGGCTTTGGAAGTAAAATCCAAGTTGCTGGGTTGGCCAAGGCCCAGCGCGCCATGAGCCCACACACTCTGGGTGGCTCCCTGTTTGGTTTCTGGTTCATGGTGGATGGTGAAGCCCTCACCTCCCTTGGCCCTTGGCCCTTGGCCCTTGCCGGCTCAGGCGAACAGAGGGTTGAAGAAAGAGAAAGAACTCACAGAATTGGCTTGGCTCTTAACCTGGTCTCTAGCAAGTCATTCCCTCTCTTGCCTGAGTCTCTGTTCATTCATTCAATTACTAAACCTCAAGTGAGTGAGCTTCTACTGAGAGGGGCAGTGTTTTCGGACCTGGGCATACAAGATCCCTGCACTCATAAAGCTTGTATTCTGGAAAGATGGAAGACAGTAATGGAAAACAAACAAATAGTGTAATTGCCAAGATTGGTGGATGCTTTGAGGAAACAAAATAGCTAGAAAATGTGCTTGAAGTGGGGAATTTCTTTACATTGGCTGGTCCCGGAAGGCCTCTTTGTGGAGGTGACATTTTGGGGTGAGACCTAAGTGACAAGCTGGGGCAACTATGTAAATGTCAGGAAGAGCATTCCAGGCAGCAGAACAGCAAGCTCAAATGTGAAGTATGGCTTGAACGCACTGAGTCAGGGGAGGGCAGAAGAAGGGGAGGCCGCTGTTAGGTAGGGACTAGATCACATTAAATCACTGGCAGAGGGCGGTGAGGGTCCCCTGCACTTTGAACCTCTCAGCTCCCTCCCACATGGCCACCACCATTACAGAGATCCTGCTGTCCCCTGGTACCTGGAGCCTCCTTCACTTCCCGCTCTCTCCAGGCTTGTCTTGGGCAGAGGGGAGGGTCTACGAGCAAGGCCAAGTCAAGGATCCATCCCTAGTGTGTGAGAGCCACCAGAAGGCCTGCAAAGGAATGCCAGCTCTGTATTGCCTGAAGGAGTTGGCCAAGGAGAATGAGAGAAGGGGAGGAGACGGAGGAGAGGGGAGGTGGGATGGGGGAGGGGAAAGGTATGGAGAGAAAGAAGCGGGAGGTGAGAGGGGGTGGGGAGGAGAGAAGGAAGTGTGAGTGTGGGAATGGGGAGGAAGGAGGAGTATCTGTATGAATGAATGCCAGAGGGGAGAACCTCAGAAATCTCAACCAATAAGGATAGTTTTGAGAAAGGAGTTAAACTGTACCCAGGCTGAAATCATTAAACAGTGTTGTATAGGCACAAAAATAAACCGCTTAAAGCTACAGAATAGTTTGTCCAGAAAGTGACTCTAATATGGGAACTTAATATAGAATAAGAGCCACAACCTGACTGAGAGAGATTATTCATCGGTCAGGGGGCTGTGGGTTTCACTTTGTGAACATTGCATGAACTGGTTTATGGACATGTGACTGCACGCACAGTAGGACCCCCACAGATGTTCATGAAGAGAATGATGCTCAGCAGTGAGTTAGTTGGAGGCTGGTAAGTAACCGGTCAGTGCAAACACTGGAAACGAGAAAGAGTGCAGAGAAAGGGACTAGCCTAGGTGAGAGAAGCTCCAAATGGAAGCTGCAACTCCCCCCCCCCCACCAAGCATGCTTCTGAACATCTGTTCACCCTCCACCCCCAGCACACCAGCGCAGGTTCCTGAGCTTTCCATCGCATTCCTATCCTAACTGACTAAGGAACAATTCCATCCTTCTTGTTTGAGTCCCTTTTCTAAAGTCGCCCTCAATCCCTTCCTGTTTTATTTATTGGTTACCTTTATCACTGCCTAAAATGATCCAAGCTGCGTTTTGTTTACTACTATCTCACTAAGCAAGAGCAGGGTCTCAGGGTTCTATCCCTGAAGCCTAGAAGGATGCTTGCTGTTTAGTAGGCTCTCAATACCTATTCATGAATGAATGACTAATAAGTGAAGGCAGAATGTAAAGCCCCAGAACAATGCTTGGCTCACAATGAAATATTGGCTGTATGTTTGCATATGGGATTTGGGGTTTTGTCTTTTACCATTGTGAAAATCTTTATTCTTCAAAGTCTTAGTACCCATTGCAACTCAAGTAACATGGTGACAAAAAAACAAAACAAAACAAAAACATTTTGACAGAATTTAAAATAAAAAGACTCACCAGATAAGCATCAAAGGAGACTAGTCGAGGACCCCATAGAAAGAAGACATCATTACTGGGTAATTAATCAAAAGTTCAGATTTTCAGAATAACAGTTTGGATCCTCCAGCACGTGAGGAGACTTCTATTTTGATGAGAGCTGCAGACTATCAAATATTAATGTTTTAAGATCAAGTGTAGGGGCTATGTTCATGCCTCCCATAAAACGTGAGGTAAAGTCAATATAAATCAACCCTCTGATCCAGTTAAATCCAATGATAGGGAAACTGCCATGTAGTTTGGAAATTGATTTGCTTAATGGTTTTATAATCCAATGCAGAGTGTTGTTCAGATAGGAGGCTTGGAAATGTCACGAAAAACGGGAGGCATTCTCAGTGCCATTTGGGGGACTGTGTAATCTTAACACTCCGTAGCACAGATTCCGGCTAACGGAAATCAAATGTCCTATATTCCATTGAAAGGAATCTTCTTTGAGGCTTAAAGTCCCCAAGAACCTCAGGTACCAACAGGGTGTTGGTACCATGACAGAGTTCAGGAACACAGTATCCATCAGGGCCAGACTGGGGGCCCTGGTACAAACAACAGGGCATTCCACTGCTGGTTTCCATTCCAGCTCTGCACAACCTCAGTGTGAGACCTTGAAAACCCAACCAATTCCTAGTCTTCAGATTTGCCACCTGACGCCCCTCCCCTATGCCTTTGATTTGTTTCCCCCTTTCACTGGTCTTCATCTCCGATGAACTCCTTCTCTCCTGCAGGTGGGGAGCCTTCCTGGGAATGAGTAAGGAGAGAGAAGCCAAAAGACTTTCTCTGAGCCTGAGTTCTTTTCTCTGTACATCCTGCTTCCCCGGGGGTGTAAGCCTCCAGGGATGAGATGAACAGAAACGTGCTTGCCGAGAGATGATGCTCCAGGGACGATTTCCGTAATCAAAGGAGCAGGACAGAATCTCAGGTTCATGGGCACAAGTTAACAGGGGCCCTGCCCCCCCACCCTGTTCCCCAAAACACATTAAATGACTGTCTTGGACCATGTTTAAATTTGCTTTTATTATTTGTTGCACAAGAAGTGCCTCGTAGTTATTATGAAATACAAAGCAGCAAAAAGGCAGCAACAATGATTTGTCATCCTGTTACCCAGAAGTACCCTCTGTTAATAGTCTGGTGGTGACAATTGCCAAAACTACTGCAGCATGCCTGACCTGCAGAGAAGACCAACGCTGAGCCTCCAGTATGGCACCTTCCTCAGGGGTTCAACCTGGTGGCAGGTTGATTACACTGGACCTTGCAGTCGTGGTTGGGGTTGGGGAGATGTGTCTCAGGTAGAACAGACACATCTCCTGGATACAAAATTGCCTCCTCTGCCCATCATGCTTCTGCAACATCACCATCCCTGGACGTAAGAATGCCTCACTATCACAAGATTCCATAAAACTGCTTCTGACCAAATAACATATCCTCCAAATGCTTGCTCTGCACCTGGTTATAAATCTACCTCTGGGAGGAGCCAGTGAGACAGGTCTTTGCATCCAAGGAGACAGACAGACACCCCTTGCCTTTTGGGAGGAGACCAGGCAAACCCCAGTTTGGGTCTTGTAACAATTCAAGCCAAAAGCACATATATTTGGAAAGGAAGGATCCCCTCTACGTATTCTTTATTCTTGAAAACTTAACTACAGCAAATCCTCAGAGGTGCTGCCTCTCTCCTCCCTCCATACTTTTGCTTTGTTTTCCTTTTTCTGGACTTCATATCACTCAATGGTAGGGCACATGGACCCTTGATCCCTTGCAGGTGAGAAACCTTCCCAGAAATGAGTAACGAGAGACAGGCAAAAGCACGCCCTTGCACACATCACCCAAAGGATGAGGTCAGCCTAAGCTATGGAATTTAGACCCTGATTCAAATTCTAGTCCTGGCTCTGTGACTTTGAGCTTAGTGACCTTGGAGAAGTTGCTGGATTCCTACCTAGACCGTTTCCTTATCGATAAAGTGGGCTAATGTTTCCCAACCTCCTTACCTCCGACTTGGTCTGAACACCATTCAGGGATCCATTTTGAGGTAGAGCTTTGCAGTGTGTGATGTACTATGTACATTTACTACATTACTCGAAGGAGTCTGGACACATGACCGTGGAAGGCAGCTCAAGTCAGGACTGATGGGGAATAAGTGAGCTCTGAGCCAAATGGCACTCACCTTCACTCCAGATGGCAATAATTAAAGGACTTCACTTAGATTGTTCTCAATTGGAAAAAGTGTTTCTTTTCCCTGCCTCGCATTTGCAATTCTTACGTTAACCTTTACATTTATTTTGGGTGTTTCTTGAATATCATTTTTTTCCTTTTCTTTGGACTAATTATACAGGTATCCCCAGCTTTTCAAAAGTGTATGTAATGCCACTTCACTTTTACAAAAGACCTACATGAGGATCTGTTTTCACTAACTGAAAGAAATCGGAAGAGAATTTTGCTTCTAGAAAGAAAGGAAGGGAGGGAGGAAAGGAAGGAAGGAAGGAAGGAAGGAAGGAAGGAAGGAAGGAAGGAAGGAAGGAAGGAAGGAAGGAAGGAAGAAAGAAAGACTTTAGCATTCAATTTTTGCTTAGCAATGAGCCATGATAGAGGCAGTAAGCACCCCAAGCAGGAAGAGCGGCGCCCCCCAGCTCCTTCCCTGGGAACTACACTCAGCATCCGGGCATCAAAGTGACAGAGCTTTGAACTATGTCTATGAACATCTGTGATTTATCTCTATTTATTTTGTGCATCCGTTAGCAAAATGTGTCCTAAGGTATCAGAAAAGCCTAAGAGAGGTTTTTTTCAGGGTCTAGAAATGCTAAAAAAAAATTTCTATATAAATTAATTGCTTCTTCGCTCTATACCGTTTTGGCTTACAAAAGGTTTCATAGGAATGATCTACTTTCAGATAGTGGGGGGCACCTGTTGTGCAGGGTAAAATATTCAATTCATCCATTAATGAATTCATTCATTCATCCTTCCAACAAGCATTTGCTAACTGCCTGTTTCATGAGTTACTCTGTCTGTGGGAAACAGGAGGGGGAATAAAAGAAAATTGAATAATTAATTCCATATTTAGTTGAAAAGATGAGATAAACAATGCAAATCAGTTTACTCATTTCTGTATCATCATTGCATTTCAAGGACCTGACTCATGATAGATATTCATTCATCATCATTACTTACATTTACTGAGTGCTTACTATGTGCCTGGCACTGAGCTAAGTGCTTTATATAGATGATCTCATTTAATCCTAGCAACAAAGTTATGAGCTAGGCATTATAGTTATTGTTCTCTGTATTAACCATGATGAAATGACACTTGGAAAGCCTAAGTACCCTGCTCAAGGTCACATGGCTGAGAAATAATGGCCCCAGGATTCAAGCCCAGGTTATTTGGAGTCTGTGCTTTTAGCCACTGAGATGTGTTACTTTCAGAGAATGCTGTGCCAGGTGGGAGGCTTAGCACATGCAAAGGCTCAGGGTCAAGACAAAGCATGGGGCTTCCGGGGCAAGATGTCCGGAGGCAAGCATGAATGGAACAGGGGCCACATGGGGCAGGCTTGCCTAGGTGCCAGGCTTATGAACTTGGGGACCATGAAGGTGCTTTAAGCATACAGTGATGGTCCCAGGTGGTTTCAGAAAGGTCTTTCTGATGACTCAGTAGGTTGCAGATTGAGAGCGGGAGAAACAAATTCGATGAGAACAGCTACAAGACATTGCCCAACTGAGATGTTGAGGTCCAGAAGGAAAGTGGTGGCAGATCCTGGAGACGAGAGAGGATGATGGCCAGAAGTATTTAGGAAAGAGAGTCCCCAACAATTGGTATCTGAAAAAAAAAGGCAGGGCTGGGTCATGGGTCACTTGGCATTTTAGCGGTGGAAACAAATGCACCCAATGTCCCAGCCTCCCTGCGTTCTGACTGTGGGTTCCCGAAGCTGAGCATCCATCCTGTGGCTCCAGTAATTGGCTCCCTGGGCAGTCTGTTCCTTTCTCTCTACCAAATTAAGCGCCTTCTCTCTGGGTCTTGCTTGTTAAAACACCCTCTTTGCCCATGCCATTTACATATTCCAATTACCCACTGCCATTTCCCTGCTAATGAGCCCATGTACCTGCTTTCAAGAGCGTCTGGCCCGGAGCCTGCTTGCGCGGGAGGGCTGGATGCTGTGGGCAGACACTATTCACAGTGTCTTCATACAAGGAGTGCCGGGATCATTTTCTCACCTCCTTCCAGTCCTGAAGGACTAGACCTTTTTGCCTCATTACCCGCCCCCACAGACATCGCAATGCTCCGTTTACCTTAGTGACAAGAAGAAAAGCTCCATGCCAACTGGAGAAGTGCTCGGTGTTCTTACTGCAATCATCAAAGGCCCATTGTACCCTTAGCCAATCACATGCACAGAGCCTATTAGTCCAAGGTCTTCCTAATTTCCGTCACTGAATTCTTTGCAGAGGGGAAGCTGATGCCTGGGTGCTAAGTAACTGGGCAGAGAATTATGGGTAGCCGCACAATGATGCTGAATAGGGAAAGCCTATTTTGAGAGAGCCTGCTTTGGGCAAGATTCCTGTCTCTGAAAAATGTTAAATATTTGACCCTGGACAGTTTAAATAACCAGTCTCAGCCTCACCCGTAAAATAGGAATAACAATTACCTTGAAAGGATGTTACAGGAGTAAAGGAGTTAACATTTGTAAACCGTTGGCACTTAGAAGCGCTTACTGCGTGCTAACTGATACGCTGTGAATACTAACATGCTAATTATCGTCATAATTAATATGACGTCCAAATTAGAAGAGAAGTTTTGGGTGTCAAATCCAATGTTGTTCCACCTTTGGTGACTGCCATTTTATATCCCAGCCCAGCCCACATAATACGGTAAGACATATAACTGAAATAGTGCTGTCCCAATGTGGTGATATCTTCTGATACATGCAGTTCCATATTTTATAAAATACTGATTTCAACTTGTATTAGTTTGCTACCACAACCATCACTAAACCCCACAGATGGGGGGCTTAAACAGCAGAAGCTCATTTTCTCAGAGTCCTGAAAGTTGGAAGTCCAAGACCAAGCTGTTGGCAGGGCTGGTTTCTCCTGAGGCCACTCTCCTTGGCTTCTCACTGTGTCTTCACATGGTTTTTTTCTGTGTGTGCATACCCTGGCATCTATGTGTCCAAATCTCCTCTTCAGGGACACCAGTAAGATTGGACTAGGGCCACTCGAACATCTTCACTTTGACTAAATCACCTGTTGAAAGGTCCTATCTCCAAATACAGTCACATCTGGAGGGACTGGAGGTTAGAGAGTCCACATATAAGTTTGGCGGGAGATACAGCTTGGCCCATAACATGAACCCACCACAAGGACCTCACGTTCCACTAAGGGATCATGAACCTAGCATGTTAACAATGTTAATCTGTTTCAATCTATAGCCACATTCTTTGGTCTCTGCTTGAATATCTCTGGCCAGTTGTCTTCCAAGGGATCCCATTGTTGTGAGCACCTTTCCTTCTCTGCCTCATTCAGCTGTCACAACCACCCAAAGAAGTAGGTTCTACACAAACATACCTTTAAGAATGTCTGTGGATTGGGGCACCTGGGTGGCGCAATAGGTTCAGTCTGACTGTTGGTTTCAGCTCAGTTGAGATCCCAGGGTTGTGAGATTGAGCCCTGCGTTAGGCTTCGTGCTCAGCATGGAGTCTGCTTGAGATTCTCTCTCTCCCTCTCCCTCTTCCCCTCCCATTCATGCTCTCTCTTTCTCTTGCTCAAATAAATAAATAAATCTTTTTAAAAAATGTATGTGGATTGCCCAAATGTGGATGTATGGGTGTATGTGGAGTGTATGTTAACCAAAGAATAGTAACTGAGGAAAGACTCAAACCCAGATGTTTCTCTAAAGCCCAGAAGGTGGGGTCTCCATTATTGGGAAATTCTTCATGACGAGATGAAATTTTCCTCAGGGAATGTGAAAATATCAAAAGATGCTACCATTCCAGTGTTTCATAGGAGGGCAGTGATAGCCCAGGGTTACATGTTGCAGGATCTAGGTTTCAGTCCCAGCGTTGGCACACTGTGGCCAAGTGGCCTTGGGCAAGGTATGTTAGTTCTCTTAGACTCAGTTTCCCTTTCAGGAAAATGGAGATGTTACTAAAATTTTCTTCACAGGGTTGTGGTGAGGTTAAAAGCTAACACTAGAGACCCAAAGGACTTAATATCACATTACAGGTGGATTTGGGGGCCACATTATTTTTTAAAAGATTTTATTTAATTATATTAAAGGGGTGGGAGGAACAGAGGGAGAGGGGGAGAGAATCCCAAGCAGACTCTGCTCTGAGTGCAGAGCCTGAACGGGGCTTGATCTCATGACCTGAGATGATGACCTGAGCTGAAATCAAGAGTAGGATGCTTAACCGACTGAGCCACCTGAGTGCCCTTGGGAGTCACACTGTTATTGCCGTCTGGCCCATTGTTAATCTCTTTGAACCCGATTTTCCATTTTTACTATCTCTGCCTGATATATTAAATCTTAGAGTCATAATGATAACTTCCTCAGAAGCTTACAGAAAGATGAGCTCGTTTAATACATGTACAACATTACGTTATGTAGAATTTCATTGTTTCTTTTTTTTTTTTTTTAAGATTTTATTTATTTATTCATGAGAGAGAGAGAGAGAGGCAGAGGGAGAAGCAGGCTCCCAAAGAGCAGGGAGCCCAATGCGGGACTCGATCCCAGGACCCTGGGATCATGACCTGAGCTGAAGGCAGATGCTCAACCATCTGAGCCACTCAGGCACCCATAGAATTTCATTGTTTCGACTTTTCTTTTGATGCTACAAATTGATGAAGAAAAATTGCAAAGAATACATCAACCTTCTTCCTCAAAGGAAGAACAGCCTAGTGTGTTGACTTACGGGTCCCTTTTAAATGGGTGTTAAGTGTCCTGTAAATTTTATCAAACCACCTCACATAAGTGCAAGTTCCAGCTGGGGTTTGCAAACCCTTGTGTCCTTGGGGAGGAGGCATGGAGCTTCTGGAAAATGTAGTGCACAGGATCTGCCACCAGAGGGGGCAATTCATAACTGGTAGCAGCAAGTGGGCTTGCGACCATGGTGATGAGGAAGAGGAGGAAAAATGGAATTAAGAGGAGGAGGAGACCTTGGACCCCAACCTGTTCCCCATCTCCTAGGTTTCATTGAGGCCGCACTTGGACACAGCCCTACTCCAGGAGGAGGTTCCCAGTTCTATGAATCTGTTATTCCCACCCTGCTGTCAAACTTTTTCCTTGGGTGGTACCCCAAATGGTTGTCCTTCTTCATCTTTGGTTGTTGACCATAAGGTGTTTTTTTCTGTTACTTATTTGTGGCAAACATAAGAATAAACAACATGTTAAAATAAGTCATTAAACGTTATATGCCATTTATTGTTGCATGTGCCATATTAGAGCTGTTACCTTCTTTTAACTTAAAATATTTCTCAAAATTCTTTGAGCAAAACCATGGCCATGAGTATTCTGTCATTCAGTATCCCCCTCCCCCAGCCATGCTTCTGCAAATCTACATGTGCCTTATTTAAGAAATGTGTTCCTCAACTTTCAGTGGCTAGCACTCATTTGACACCACAAGTGAGCATAAAATATCTCCCCAAGAGCCCGCCACCGCTAGAAGATTATGTCATGAAACCAAGCATCAGCATGAACTCATTCCCAAACTTAACCGTTTGCTGGACAAACTTATTCTCTTTCACTTCTGAAAAAGGGGGCAGGTGGTCACAGCTGATCTCTACACTTAAAACACTCTTGGTCCTGTGTGTTTGCATAGTGCCTCTCTGTCCACACTTTTTTTTTTTTTTTCAAATCTTAGCACAACTTGATATGGACGGGAAATTAGGGGAATGATCACTGTTCAGCAAATATTCACCCCCCACATCTATGAGAGCACTACACTTCCCACTAATGTTGGGCTTGTTCGTATAACTTGCTTTGGCTAATGGAATATGGGCAGAAGTGAAAAATACCATTTCCAGGCGAGGCCTTAAGAGATATCACATGTTTGTGCTTGCTCCTCTGGGAGCCCTGGCGCCCACTTTGAGAACAGCTTGCTCCAGAAAGCTGCTGCCCCCTCCAGCCTGGGCTCCAGAATGAGACACGTGGAGCAGAACCATCCCACAGCCTCCTGACCTGTGAGGGATGAATAAATGCTTATGATTGAAAGCTATTGAAATTTCTGTGGTTTTCTATATCAGGAAAATTAGAAATCAGCAAAAGAGATTATTTAGAGTCCTTTTGGTAGAGTGCTGAAAGCCCTCTGGGGATTTTCTGACCTATAGACATTTATACCTTTGGCTGATATCCTGTACAGGATATCTTTTTTTTTTTACCATCTTTTATATTTCACATATATTATATTTACATATATTTGCATATAATATATTACATATATTATATTATATTTTTACATATCTTTTATATTTTACCACTCCGCAGGGTCAAAAGTTAACTCGAAAACTGATAGCAGTGTAGATGAATTTTGTGCTGTGGAAATATGATATATTTGTACCCTATGGAAAAGATAATCCCAAACCTTAAATTTTATGGCTTGTTGAATTTTAACCTGTTTTGCATCTTTTAGAAAATTCATTTCAGCATTCCTGATTATCCGTACATGCCTCTGTTCTTCAAGATCTCCTTTGAACTGGTCTCAACATCTTACTGATTCTCTCATTACTTAATGGGTTGCATAAAAATCTTTGACATGTATTCATTTTATATGTGCATGAGAATTATGTTTTTTTTTTTAAAGATTTTATTTATTTATTTGACAGAGAGAGACACAGCGAGAGAGGGAACACAAGCAGGGGGAGTGGGAGAGGGAGAAGCGGACTTCCCGCGGAGCAGGGAGCCCGATGCGGGGCTCGATCCCAGGACCCTGGGATCATGACCTGAGCCGAACGCAGACGCTTAACGACTGAGCCACCCAGGCGCCCCAAGAATTATGTTTTTAACTTTACAATGAACTCCAGCCGTTGTTACAAAGCATTAGCTGACTGATACACTGGGGTTCTAGTATGGTTTTGGTCATCCTTTGATTAAGCAACTTGGAGAAGCTGCACAGTCCATCTGGGCCTCAGCCTCTTTATCTGTAAAGTGAGGGTTTAGGACAGTTTGTTTCTCTATTCAGTCCTAAAGTTGGTCCTCTCAAGGTCTTGAGGGGCAGGTGAGGGAGGGAGAGTGTTACAAGTCCATTTTACAGGCAGGGATGCTGAGAGTCAGAGAAATTTAATTATTTCATCAAGGTCACAGGATACCTCTGCCTCCCATGTTAGCTCACCATCTGCTGGACCACACCAAAGGGACTGTCAGCTCCACAGATAAAAAGCGTTTATGAGAGGCACCTGGGTGGATCAGTGGGTTAAGCGTCTGCCTTCAGCTCAGGTCACGATCTCCGGGTCCTGGGATCGAGCCCCGCGTCAGGTTCCCTGCTCATCAGAGTCTGCTTCTCCCTCTTCTCTCTCTCTCTCTCAAATAAATAAATAAAATCTTAAAAAAAAAAAGCTTTCATGAGCTAATATTTAAATTCTTGCTTAGAGAAAAGAGCAGTGTGTGGAGTCTCACAGACCAAACGTGAATCTTGGCTTCGCTAATTAGTAGCTGCTTAACTTTGGGCAAATTGCTAAATAGCACTGAGTCTGGGTTTCCTGATACATGAAATGGGGATAAAAATGTGTACTCTATAATGTGGCTATGAAATGACATAGGAAATGGCTGGTGCCCACTCTTGTGCCTGGCACAGTGGGGCAGCTCTACACACGTTAGCTTGCCCTCCATCCCTTTCAGCAGAGCCAGAAGAATACCGGCTCTAGAGTCCAACCAGCACAAAGTTCAATTCCCGGCTCTGACACTTCCTTGCTGTGACCTTGGGCAGGTGTTCAATCACCCTGTGCCTTCATTCACGCAGACAGAGTGAAGGTCAAGGACAGCACCAACAAAGACCTTTGTATGGGATTCTGAACCGAACCTGCTTTGCAAGCAGGAGTCACATCAACAGGGATTCAGACCAAGGACTATAGATTTGGGGAGTCCTGTTATCAGCTGAAAGGAGCAGAATCACAGGGTGAAAGAGCTCCTGCTTAATCAAGAAATTGCGTAAACCCTAATACCAAAAAAATCTTAATGGAAAGTATTATGTATTTATATGCAGTACTGAAAGATTTATGCCAGTTTTAATGGCTGGAGATGTCCTTCAAATTTTCCATCTGCCTTGGAATAGGTCTAATGTGATAACAAACAGGAAATCGTCTGGGCTAAAGGACACGCAGTCCTGTTTTGAACCATAAAATATATGAGGCTGCTGACATCGCATATTAATTAGCTGATCCTTTCCTTTCCAAATTAAAAGCTTAGTTTTGTATTACTTGCACGGACATAAAACTTGGCCCTCTGGTTTTGGATGCAGGAGATCTCATTCACTAAATATGTTTGGAGCACCTAAGAGTTTCTAGGATCTTCCAGGCTTGGCAAGGAACAAGGTAAGACATAACCTAAACCATGGAACATCTCTCACTATCTAGGAAAATGATGGAGAAGGATAAGACCAAAAAAAAAAAAAGTGATTGCAGTCAATTTTGCAAGAAATATCGAGGCTTTTCCAAAGCATCCAGTGTGATTATTATCTGGCAGTCTCTGGGAACCTTGTGAGCCTCGCATTTATGTCTTAGCTTTGGCCAGAAGGCTGAGAGCTGATTCTTCTGTGTATATGTTTAAAAACTTATTCATTCATCTCCTAAACGGTTATTAAAGCAACTACTGTAGGCCATGTCCTCTGCTAGACACCAGAAAAAGTTATAAGCAAAAGAGGCAAAAATTCTGTACTCGGAAAGCTTATATTCAGGTAAGGGAGATCAACAGTAAACATGACAAACAGGTAAATATGAGCGTAGGCTCCTACTTCATGTTCCAGTTAGCTATTGCTATGTAGCCAATCACCCCAAACCCACTGGTGCAAAGCAATGGGCCTTTTATTCCTCTCGTGGATTCTGTGGGTCAGGAACTCCAACAGGGCACAGTGGGGCTGGCCTGTTTCTGCTCCATGATGTTTGGGCCTCAGAAGAGGAGACTCAGAGGACTCGGCCAGACCACCTGGGATGAGAGGATCCACTTCTGAGACAGCTTCTCCGCTGGGGGCACTGCCCGCATGGGGCCTCTCCGGCATGGTCGCCTCAGGAAAGCTGGACTTCTCACGGGGCAGCAAACGTTCCAGTGGATGAGGCAGAAGCTGCATGGCTGTTTGTGGCCCAGCCTCAGGAGCCACACGGTGTGGCTTCCACTGGACTCCATCGGTTGGAGCAGTCAAAAGCCCCTCAGACTTGGACCCTGACTCGGCGGACGAGTGTGAAAGAATTTGTGACTAGTTTTCAAACCACCCACTCCTTTAGGACCAATACAATATCGTGGTGAAAGACTTCAGATGTGGGGTCCATTAGACCAGGAGCTGAACCCCGGCTCAGCTACGTCTATTCATTTCCTTAGCACCCATGGTTGGGAGCTTACGGTGTTAGTCCCTGTGCTAGGTGCTGGGGGCTCCGTGTTGAACAAGGAAGATGCCGTCCCCCCGTTCCCAGAGCTTGCAGCAGGTAGCAGAGTCAGGTGGCTAAGCATGCCATTGGGAGACCACTGATAAGGGCTGTGGCAGAAGGCATGTCGTGCCATGGGGCCACACAGAAGAGGGGTCGGCTGCGTGAACTCTGGCAAATGAGTTAAAGCCTCTGTCGTTGGTTTATTGGTACACTGAGGCCCTAAGACCACCTTCTGAGGCTGGACAAGGATCAGATGGGACAAGTAACCCAAAGGAACCCCCAGTCATCCGTTCACATCATCTTGTTTTAGGTCTCTGGAAACCACACATCGCTATACGGCCCGTCCCAGTTTTGTTTGTTTGTTTCGTTGCTTCCTGTCTAGAATTCAGAATCCAGAAGGTAAGAGAGGCAGTTTATAGAGTTCTGGCCGCCCTATAGGACACTCCCTGCCTAGAAAGCCCTTCCCCTCAGGCGTTGATGTGGACAACTCCCCCACCTTTTACAAGAATTGCTGAAATGTTGCCTGAACGCTCTGCTTAACATTGTATCCTGAAAGCCCCAGCCGCTCCCTGATTCTGTTCCACCTTTCCTTCCCCACAGCACTGACCACCTCTAGTACCCTCTGTAAGGTCCCCCTATGAACTTCACCAGAGCAGGGCGTCTTTGTTTCTCACTGCCGCTCTGCACATGAAGTAAGGGAATAAATGACTGCATTGGGATCGGGAGACAGGGGGCAGAAGGGTGGGCAGGGGTCTTCGTGAGCCAGGGTAAAGAGTTTTATTTTTTCTTAAGTCTCTGTGATGCATATTGTAGAATTTTATGACACGAACTGATTAACATTTTTCTATTGTTCTGGCTGCCTTATGGAGAATGGAATATCCCAGATCAGGATGAGATGGAAGGAAGGAGTGAGGGGCCACCTCGGGTGCCGGGAGAGATGCTGGTGGCTTGGACCACGAAGGTGATGATATTGGAGGTGATGTGGTATAGATGGATTTAGGGTATACACGGCAGGCAGAACTATAGGACATGTAATGGGCTAACTAAGGGGGACTAGAAGAAGGATACTGAAGACAACTAGCAGGTTTTTGATTTAAATAATTGGGTATAATTCAATGTCACTTACTGATGAGAAAGACTAGGAAAAAAACAGAAAGGGTGTGTGTGTGTGTGTGTGTGTGTCTGTGTGTGTGTGGTATTGGGGGGGTGCCAGAAAATCAAGATTATATCTTGGCTTTGTTAACTGTGAAGGTATAACAGGTATCATCTAGAGTATTCTCCATCTAGAATCTATCCTAATTATCCTAAGGAAATAATCAGAGATGCCCACCATGATTCAAACAAGTTCTTTACTTCATTATTTGTAGCTGGACGCTATCATGATGTCCAGCATTATGAGATTGGAGGACTAGCCGTCCTTCAAAGTGTTGCTTATGAAGCCTATAACGAGACCAGAAAATTCTCATTTAAATAAACAAATGAATGAATGCGTGAATGTTTACTGCTGTGTGTTTATTACTATGTGATAAGCATTAGCAGAGAAGGGGCCAAGAAATATTCATGGTAAACCCTATAAATCATGGAAATTCAGAATCGGAAGAAACCTTAGTGGGGCATCATTCCAGAAAACGAGCTCTAGAAGGATCGTCGAAGCCTGGATGGCCAGAAAATCCTTGTTGAGGCCATGAAACTTGATTCTATTAGTGGGAAAAGACTTGAACTAAGAAGGAGCCATGTCCTGGTCCCTGCTTCTGTTGCTGCTACTCAGGACTGGGTGGCCTTGGGCACACCCTGAACCTCTCTGAGCTCAGTTTCTTCAAAGCTAAATAACACAGTTGGTAATCCCTGGATTCCTTACTTCTCAGAGTTTCAATGGTTTAGATGCCACAGACTTCCTATAGCAAAGGTATTTTTGGCTGGAAGAGCTGTGGGATTCAGACCTTCCAGCCCACTCACGATACAGCTGAGGTGCAGAAGGCAGGTGACCTGGCCAAGGGCACACAACTCTTCCCTAAATTTCAGCTTATAAGCTTCAGTGGAAGAGGCCGATGCAAATAGAGGGCATAGAAATGGGGCCACTAGAAGAAAAACTAATGACAGAAAAAAAATGATCATTTAGTCTCGGTGTTAAAACATTCAACTGCAACTTTAATTTCAAAGGAAATAGGTTTATTTACAAGGTCCATTAGACTACTGAAAGTTATATGTGCATCAACCATCAGGGTTTACCTAGAAAAATTAGGCTTCTGTGAAACTTTTGCTTCCTACCTCCTGCTTGTCCCTGACTGCCGGTCCATCCTCCACAAGGGGTGCCCAAAGCGATCATCTAGAACTACAAGTGTAATTCTGTCCACACACCCCTCTGCCTTCCGCCCCTGCTCAATGGGCCCCCACTTCCTGCGGGGTAAAGACTCGTGTCCCCAGACCTGGCCCCACCTACCCACCCCAGCTCCCTCTCTTACCGAGCTGGCACTTGTCAGGTGGTATCTCAAACTTCCCGTCTCCACCTGTGCTATTGTCTTGTCCTTGAGCGCCTTTCCTCACCTGGCTCTCCAAGCAAACATCTACTCATCTTTCCAGACTCAGCTGAACAGTGTCCTCTATGAAGTCTTTCTGACCTCTCTCATCCCGGGTTGATTTTTGCTGCCTTTTCCCTTTGTGACTGTTGAAACTGTGCCCAAACAGGCTGCCATCCCCCCAGCATAGCAATTCGCTGCATTTATCTCTTTACTTGTCTAGGCCCCAGAATCGACTAAAAGCTCCTTCAATGCAAGAGACTCTGTTATTTCATCTCCATATCCCCAGGACCTATCAGGATATTTTCATTAACCCACGATACAAATCCGTTCAGTTCCTTCTAAGTTCCCTGCACTTTCTTAGGCAGTGGGGGGTAGAGCAGAGTGGCAGAGACCGTACTCCCCTTCTTCCATGGTGGTAGGGTGTTAATCTCTGTATGTAGACACCCAACTAAAGAGCACGTTTGTCAGCCTCTCTTGTAGTTATGTGGTCATGTGATCAAGTTCTCAGTAATGGGCTATGAACGGAAGTGATGTGCTCACCTTCTGGGTCATGATCTGAAAGGGAAAGAGAGTAGGGAAAGAGAGTCTTCCTTTTCCTCCCTTTTTCTGCTGGTTTGAGTGTTGACGTGATGGCAGGAGCCATAGCAGCCCTGTAGGGTCATGAGATGGGAAGCTGCATGCTGAGGTGGCAGGACAGGAATGAGTAGTAGGCTCCCACATTATCCCTGAGCTGCTTCTAACCTTATAGGAGAAAGACACATTACGATGTGGCTTGTTTATAATAATGTATTTGGGGGCTGTCAGTCCATTTCGGCTGCTGTAACAAAATAATGTGGACTGGGTGGCTGATACACAGCAGAAATGTGTTTCTCATCATCATGGAGGCCAGGAAGTCTAAGATCAAGGCACTGGCAGAATCCGTGTCTGGTGAGGCCCACTTCCCAGTTCACAGACAGCTGTCTTCTTACTGTGTCCGCACATGGAGGAAGGGGCCGGGATCTCCCTGGGGTTTCCTGTATGAGGGCGCTAATCCCATCAGGAAGGCCCCACTGTCATGACCTAATCACATGCCAAAGGCCCTGCCTCCCAATCCCTGTGACGTTTGGAATTAGGTTTCACCGTGTGAATTTGGGGAGGACACAAATATTCAGTCTATAGCAGGCTCCTCGGTGACAGCACCCTACCCTGCACCTTGCTCAAATAAATGGTCGTCTAAAGCGGACATGATCTCTTGGCCGACTGAACTTGCTTAACATAGACTCTGAGCACATGGCTTAACAAGTGAGCACGTGAATGACTGAGCGAATAATATAGTTCAAGGTCTAAGCAGAGCCAGCTAGAAAAAATAAAAAATAATTTGTCACAATAGGCAGACAGCATCATGAGCTACGAGGCTCACAGTCTTTGGAGCTCGTGCTTCGGACAGTGAGCTAAGCGTTCCCACTTCACGACTCCGTCTGCCTTTCCTTCTCTCTACAAATCCACTGTGATCCTTTCATTCTTCCTCCGTGCATTGTCCTTATTCAGTTCCCTCCTCGTCTTTCCCCAAGCCAGAGCTGTAATTCAGGTGCTCATTACCTCGTACCTAAACCATGGCACCAGCTGCTGAGCCGGCCTCTCCACCTCCAGTCCTTCCCCAGAGCTGTTGCCATGGCAATTCTCCCCTGGCACAGCGATGATCAAAACCTTCCAGGGCTCCCCATGGCCTTCAGGTAAAAGGCCAGCCTCCTTCAGTTAGCTCCGTGCTTTGGTCTCCCGCTCGCCGACGCCGCTTCCCTGTCCCACGACACACTTTGCCACCTCCTTTCTGGATGCCTTTTTCCAAGCTGACCTCTTCCCTGGAATGCATTCTTCCTCCAGCCTCACTCCTCTCTCTGCCTGTTAAAATCCTACCAGCAAATTCTTTTTCTTTATGAGGCTTTTTTTTTTTTTTTTTATGTTTTAGGGTCAAAAGTACTCTACCCTCTCTGTGGAGTTCCCGACCCGTGGATTCCCTGATACGGTGTTTGTCACACTGGGATTAGGATTGGATGCAGGGTGCTCAGAGGGGAAAGATAAAACAAGCACTAATTTAACAACAATGGTAATAACGTCTAACCATTTGCTGAGGGCTTGCTATGGGCCCAGCTTCTCCCAAGTGCGTCAGCTCCATTAGACGTCAGCAGCCTGAAGCGGCCCGGGGTGGGGTGGGTAGATACCACCGTCTTCACTTTAGAAATGGGGAAGGCAGAGACGCAAAGAAGTCAGGGTCTGCTGCTCAGGGTCACACTGCTGGGATTCTGAATCTTGACCTGCCCACTTAGCAGACACATGAATTTAGGCAGGTCATTTGGGCTCTCGGAGCCTTAGTGTCCTCACGTCTCAACACAGCAGTTGTATGGCGTGATGTATGCAGACGTGCCCAGACCAGCTCGAGGGCTGGAGGAGGCACCCAACTCAAGGCCTCCTCTTGTCTGCAGGATTATGGCTCAGAAGTCATCTCTCCATGACTTCTCATCTATGTCCCTGTATATGGTCAGTGCCTGCAAAACGTCTGCTTCTGCCGTGCTTCTGTTTTGTCTTAGCTGTCACAGTCCTGGTCATACTCTGTCCACTACCTCTCAAGACGAGATATAGTAATGGAGTGGCTGGGGCAGGGAGTGCCAACTGTCCCCTGATAACTCCCTTCTTTACTGTTACCTTAGTAACAACATTACATTTTAATCTAACACAGGCCTTTGCATGCTTCTCTTGGTGCTAGACCAGACCTCATAACCCAGTTCAGGCCAGGATTCTAAGAGCAAAAGTGATGCAAAATGCCTCTCCCCGTCATCCCCCGGTCCCTGCCCGCTCTGCACCCTCTGCCCCGGGGATGAGGATGTGGCGCTAGGCACCATGCAGATGGGGAGGCTGAGTGGTCAGAGTGGAGGGGCCTGGTCCCTGACAGCTTGCGTGAAGACTGACACAAGAGAAAATTTAACTCATGAGTTGCTTAAGCCCCTATATTTGGACCTCTGTTGCAGCCACCAAAACTGTAGCC
>NC_138372.1:162877303-162895216 GCF_054177405.1 Leptonychotes weddellii
AGATCTACTCAAGAGAAGTGAATGCCTGTGTCCACAAAACGACATATCAAAAAACCGCCCATGGTAGCTTTACTCATAACTGCAAACTGCGAAGAACTCAAATACTCATCAACAAGCAAATGGATAAATGAATTGAGGTAATGCCATCAGGAAATATTTTCTAAGACTTGGAAAGAAGCCCGAGAGACCCCTGGGTGTCCTCCTGGCACAGTGCTGGGTGTCGTCTAAGGACCCTTCAAGGGGTCTCTGAGAATCTAGAGGGTGTACCCTTTTATGGAGAAGTGACTTCACAACTCTGGAGGGATAGAAGTGAAGTTATGGAAAACTGATAGCAATGCAAATGTTTCCTCTTCCGAGCAATTAAAATGATTCCTGTTCAGAGCAATGCCCACACATTTTATCTTGTAGACAATATAAATCTCGAAAGTCAAATTTTCATCGGAACCTGTTTTTAATGTTTTCCTGATTCCTTCATCAATTAATGAGTTGAATAAAATCTTTGATACGTGGTAAATTTACATTTGTGTCGGAGTCAAGTTGTTACCTTTGGAAAATTATAATTTAGATGTATACCTGGAGACTATGCAGGTATAAAAGAACAAGCCACTGATATACACCAATACATGGGTGAATCTCACAGATCTCACACTGATGAAAAGAAGTTAAATACAAAAGCTCACCTACCCTACAATCCCATTGATATAAAGAACAAAAATGGGCCAAACCAACATGTGGTTTTAGAACGGAGAACACTAGTTTCCTCGGGTGGGGTGGGTGCAATGCCCAGGAAGAAAGCACCCAAGGGAATCTTCCAGGTGGTGAAAATGTCCGACATCTTGGTTTTGACAATGGTCACACAGGGATGTACATCTATAAAAAATCATCAAGATGTACATTAAAGATGCACATTAAAGATGTGTTCCATTTTATGGTTGAAAGCAAAACCTCAGATTTTTCTAAAATGCCAAACATTTTAAGGAAATTTAAAGATGGCACTTAATCCTCTTAGTTGTGGTGTGACGCAGGTCTACACTGCGCTGGCCTCCCTGCTGAAACTGGGTCCAATGGGAGGTGGGGGAGCCAGATGGCCCCCCAGGGCCCATGTCCTCATCTCAGGGTGGCTGCTGGAAAGCGTCTCCCTGACCCAAGCCTCCAAGCCTCTTCTGGAGCCCTAGCTGGTGACACACTTTGTCACTCTAACAACTTCATTAAAGTGGCTGAGGGCAGAAATAACCCCACGTCCAGACAGCTGGGAGCAGATAGATGCTACTCATTTTAAAGCTCAGCAAAATGTATTTTAGGGAAGCCCGAAAGAGCTTTACAAGGAAAGTCTGTCAAAAATTATCACAGGCATCCATCTCTGAAATGGCCCTATCAAGCAACATCTTTTCTACGAAATCAAATCCAAACAGAGTCTTTGCCTAGAAAGAAAATTTCAACGACATCCTAAGTCCCCTCACTTGCAGGAATCAGTCCTTGAATCCTTCTAGAACATCCTCACCAAGGTATTGTCCAGCCCTCATTACCGACAGGGCAGCCCCTAGCCTCTCAATATTTATAACTAAAACTCACTGAGGACTTACTCGGTTTCATTTCATTTAATCCCTACAACATCCCAATGAAGTAGGCACTATCATGACCACCATTTCACAGATGAGGAGGCAAGATTAGCAAGATTAATGAACTTGCCTGAACCACACAATTGGTGAGAGGTAGAGCCAGGGCTCATGCCCAGCTCTGCCTGTCCAGGGCCAGAACACACAACTCTCCTGGATTCCACTTCCATAGGGGTCAAGTTCACCCTCGGACAGTTCTGGTATTTAGAGAGATTGTCCTTATAATGAAGACAATCTGCCTTTTAACAGTCCCCCTTCTATAACCTCTGCTGGGTTATTCTGCCTCTACTCTTTGGGGCTACATAGAATCATCTCTTTTTCTCATACATGTGAGAACCCTTCAGATATTTGAAGATAGCCCCCATTGCCCCCTTAGTTTTCTCTTAACATGAATTTTACCTGATAGCCATGAACTGCCAGGATTTACCAGGGACTGAGGATGTGGGACTTCCCAGGCTAAGACCTGGACAGTCCCAGCAAACCAGGTGATCCTTCACCCTACTTACCATTGCGTCCTGATGGTGTTACCTGTTGTGTACACTGTATTTTCTTTACAAGGCTTATTCTGTACAATTCCTATATCTGTCAAAACTCTTGTTGCAAGTGCAGGAACCACTCAGCTGGCTCAAGCAAAAGGGGGTTTTATGGGTTCACAGAGCTGCAGAGCTCAGGTGTTCCAGAACTCAGGGCTCAAGCATGGCAAGCAAGTCCTGGCCCCTCTCCACCCCTCAGCTCAGTGGGCCTCAGCTCAGGACCAAAAAAATAATAAAACTTACCACTTGGATATGTGGTAAATTTACATTTGTGTCGGAGTCAAGTTGTTACCTTTGGAAAATTATAATTTAGATATATACCTGGAGACTATGCAGGTATAAAAGAACAAGCCACTGATATACACCAATACATGGGTGAATCTCACAGATCTCACATTGATGAAAAGAGGTTAAATACAAATCTCACCTACCCTACAATCCCATTGATATAAAGAACAAAAATGGGTGGGGAGATATGGGATATAAAGAACAAAAATATTATTTTTGCTATTAGCTGAGCTCTGTCCAGGCTTTTATTCTCACTGCCTGGTGACCCCAGCAGAAATCCTCTTGCACCCCACAACACACAGTTTCAACAAGACTGGAAAAACTAATCCCATTGGATTAACTCAGATCACATTGCTGTGCCCAGGGGAAGGGACTATGATGGTTGAATGCACCTTGATCTCTTGACTATCTGTGAGCCATGGGATGGGGAGGGGGATATTCACCTAAACCATTTGAGCTGATACTAAAGGACAAGTGTTTCCTACAAAGGATATCCTCATGCTGTTATGAGAAAGAGGGCGAATGACCACTGGTCAGGAGAGGATGGTGGCTGGCCATGGCACTTCTGCTCGGTGGGTCCCCTCCATCTATTAGAACACTGTAACAGCTGAGGGTGGCCTTCAAGCCCCTGATGTTATGTCCCTCCCCCACCTCTCCAGTCTCACCTCCCCTCCTCTGCCCCTGCTAAGCTCTAGACTTGCTGTCCCATTTCAACCTGGGTTGACTACTCCAGGCATCTTTGTGTGAGAGAGAAATAAGTGTGTCTTTAAATGACTGTTATTTGGGTTTTTCTGTTGTCTGTGTTCTATACAGAGGACTTACTTTTAGTTGGTAATCCATTAACTGTTTGAATAAAGAAATACAAGTGTGCAGGTACATGAGTGTGTAATTGGTTAAACGGCGGAAATGAGATTAGCTTTTCTGTTAACTAGCTTTCAAACTGAAGCATTCTACTTCATCTCCTAGAACTGCAACTCTTTCAGTTTTCTATTTAGAAGATTGTAAGCCACCAAGACAAAGGATGCGTCGGTGCCTATAATGGATCTTCTGACTCAAGAGTTCTGGTCTTTGTTGGAGAGAAATGGGTGACCAGGGAATAAGGGAATAAGGGAAGGTTAATGGTGGATCTAACTCATTTGACAGAAGGGAAGTCTTCTGTCTCTTTTGTATGAAGTCTTTCTTTTTGGAGCAAGACTTGCACTTCCTGATTTAGGCTGAAGTAAAGACTGACCCTGGTTATCATCCTGAAGGAAACAGAGGGGGCAGATCTTGATAGGCATCTACTTCAGGTGAGGTCTTTATAGTATCTCCATGGAAGAGGAGGCTTTTTTTTTTTTTTCTCTTTCAAGGAGAAGGCAGCTGCTTCTCCCAGCCACAGGGTTTAGGAGAACTTGGGTTTGAGATTCTCAATCGCATCTGCCTAAATATCCCCATGCCAGGTCTCATGGTCCCACTCTTTCCCTATCATGGCCTGGACTTTAACATAGGAATGCTGTCAAGATTACATATCATTTCCTTTGAAAACCTGCATTCAGAAATACTCAGATGCTGACCTTTATTTTCAGCAGTTTGCCCCATGACTGTTGGAGATGAGATGCTCTTTAGAAAACTGCCCTACGGATGGTCTGGCTTTAATAGCAACTTTAAGTTGGCAATTAATTACTCTTATCTCATCTTACTCATTTTTAAAGCCTCAAATGCCATAAAAGGAGGTCACCTTATGCATTACTCCTCATAATCATCACTGCCCCCGTACTGGTCAAATGCAATTGCTGTTTGATTTCTCAAGCTTTTCATTCCACCTCAGTCCAATTAATGCTATGTGAAACTCTGATAATGGTGATGCCATGTCATATAGGAGGATATTATTACTGCACTTACCAAAAGCAGTGGGGTACCCCTTGCCTTCAGACTCATGGGAAATTCAACTCCAAAACCTCATCCTAGAGGGTCTGTTTTCTTGGATCACTTCTGGAACCCATCGTCTTAGCCTGGATTTCCCCAAAAGCAAAGACCTAGGCTAGCTTAATTGGATGGGTGCAATCCCAGGAGAATACGCAAGAGGCAGGGAAGAAAAGGACACAAATGCATGTTGGCCATAGCTTCTCACAGGTGGTGGCTGGGTCATGTGGGATATCTCTGGAGGGATTGTATGGAATCTCGGCATCTCGGGGAGGAAGAACAAGTGATTTTTTTTTTGTGGGCTTCTGCTCATCTCATGTCCCTCTGGTCAAAATCCATAACATAGTGACATCAACACACCCAAACATTTGATTAGTGGTTTTTGGTTCCCATGGGCATCCACTGGGGAAGCCAGAGCTTGGATGGGTCTAGCTGGCTTGGACCCAGGTAGTGGAGCAGATTCAGTTCCCTCTAGGCCCTGAGAGGAAGCTGCCCTAATGGCCGTGTTAGGATATGAAACTGTGGTCACAGGGGCTTGACAACACAGGAATGGCAGGAGCTATGAGTCTCCTAGAGAAAGCAAACCACAGGGAGCCTAAACTATTGCATGTACAGGGCTGGGGATACATATGCATTAGCTGTTCTACATCTGTTCCCCTAGGCCCCCACTTATTCTTTGCCTCTCTCTGCTCTGTGCCCTGAGGATTGAATTATCTTTTCTGCCTTTCCCTGTCTCTTCTGGTTGGGTTCAGCTAGTGCGAGATACCAGCAGGAGATCAGAAAATAAAGCAAAGTGTTGTAGAGCATTTCTTCTCCCACTGTCTCCCTGACTGTTGCTGTGATTTTAGCAGTGGCTGGATCCCTCTGTGACTCAGGGCTTGTTGGATGGCCCTTCTTTCATGCCTCTGGTAACATGGGTTCTTCTCCTTGTCTTTACAAGCCGGGGGTTGGTAACAGCTTATTGTTAGTGGTGTCCCTTATTCTGAGCAGGCCTTTGTCCTAGCACCCTTGATTGAATTGTCTTCAAAATCCTAGCTGAGTGCCTTCTGTTTCCTACTGGGACCTTAAGTCTAAATTTTCTTTACTTATCTCATGCTTTTTTTTTTTTTAATCAATTTTTGTTTGAACTTTTAAATTTTAAATTAATGTTCTTATTAAGTTATTCTACAATATGAAACAATTGGGACACATGTCCTTCCATTCTATGAGTTATGTTTTTCGACAGGTTGGGCTCTATGTCTGAGTTCTGCACGCCGTGCAAATTTTGTAGGTATATTTATTTTTTCTGTACTATATTTGCTAAGTCATTGTGCCATTCATTTCCATTTGGCCCCTTCATGGGCAGCTCTGTGCAGATTTCTATGTCCTCTGATACTGTGGGGCTGATTATTGACCCTTTTCTCACTGTATCTGGATCCCTTTAAATTTTCCTCTAAGGTATAGTGTGAGTAAGGAATGGGTGTTTGGTGCTCTCTCCATTTCTCCAAACTAGAAAGGAGAGCTCAGATGCATGTGTGCATGCACACGCAGGTATGTACACATGCACACAAACCACGGAGAGTGCATCTAGGGTTTTCTCGTTCTTTCAGTCACCCAGAGAAAGCCCTATGTCCTTTATACTTCCTCCTTCTTCCTGCCTGGGATGCAGGATGCGTCTGCTGCTGGATGTACAGCAACAACTGTAAACCTATGAGAATAAAGGCCACACATTAAAAGAAGGCAGAACAGCCAGACAGAAGGAAACTGGCTCTTTGACAGCATTTTGAGCCATGATACCTGTTTCTGGACTTTATAAAACACGAGAAAAATAAATCCCTTTCTTTCATAAGTCACTCTGGTAGGATTAGCCGTAACTCACAACTGAATACAACCTACAGACACAGTGAGATCCTCTGTATGTATTCCAAGCTCATTTCTTGCAAGCATCAAGGGCTCCCTTCTTTTCCACAGAGCAGGAAAAAGCTTGGTGAACAAGTGCGTATTCTGACCCATAAACACAACCACGTTGCTCATTCTTTAACTCCATCATTTTCTCTTTTTTTAATTACCAGGAGAAAGATGGAGCTGTCATATATTTAAAGAGAGAGTAAGACTGAATGTGCACTTGTTTTTTTCACTTGGAGTAAGATTAACTCATCAACAGAGAGAATGAGGTAGTGGAAGAATTTATTTACTATTTGTTTAATATTGAATAAGCCACATAACCCTTCCAAATCTTAGCTTCCTGGTCTGTAAATAAGGGAGAAAACACTGATGTGCGCTCTATTTGCTTCCTGTTGCCACTGTAACAAAAGGCCACAAGTTTAGTGGCTTAAAACTACACAAATGTATTCGCTTCCATTTCTGGAGTAAGAGGTCCAAAAGAAGTTTTCTCGGACTAAAGTAAGGGTTTGGGCAGAGCTGGCTCCTGTGGAGGTTCCCGGGGAGAATCCATTCCTTGTCTCTCCCAGCTTCTCACGTTGAAGCATGCTCGCCCACATCCCTCTCCTCTTCCAATCTCTGCCTGCCTGCATCACAGCACCTGCTCCTCCTCTGACGTCAGGTCGTCCTCTGCGCCCCCACCCCCACTGTGGGCCAGCGTCAAGGCTCCCCCGGCTGCCTGCCTGTGTCACAGCACTTTCTCCTCCTCTGACGTCACGTCTCCCCACCTCCCTGCCTGCCAGCGTCCCAGCATCTCCTCTGACGTCACATCTCCTTCCACCTCCTTGCCTGCAGCGTCCCAGCACCTCCTCTGACGTCACGTCTCCCCACCTCCCTGCCTGCCAGCGTCCCAGCACCTCCTCTGACGTCACGTCTCCTTCCACCTCCCTCTTTTTTGCACACTTGTGGTTACACCCTGGGCCCTTCCCAATCATCCAGGATTATCTCTTCATCTCAAGATGCTCAACTTAATCATAACTGCCCAACCCCCCTTTGCCATATGAAGTAACATCAACTGATTCCAAGGATTAGGAGCGGTCATCTGGGGGGGAGGGGCGGACACTAATCAGTCTGCCACACCCAAGACCAAAGTAAAACAGGACGAGTACAGGAGAGGTCCGTGGAATCTTCTTGAACTTGAGTGACCTGATTCCTCAGGGACCCCAGCAACGTCAGAGAGCTTATCTCGCTCCTCTCTGGTAACACACTTGGCAGCACAGGATGCTTTTGGGGGTTTGACAAATGAATTAGTAAATGCATTAAAGAGTAATGCAGGATGAGTAGGATGGCTGAGGAAGTGAGCCGTGGAGGGAAAGGCAGGGAAGTAAAGGTGACTCGCCGCCAAATTAAGCACACTCCGTGCTGGACCTACAGCTCCTACAAGGGAAACCGTTTGCTCATCTGGACCCTGGGGGAGAAGCGTAGTTACACTGTCCCCTACTGAGCACCTCCTCTGTGATGGGCTCCCCACCTTACCTTTCTAACCTGCTCTGTAGCCTGCAAGGGAGCTTGGGTCTCTTGTTCATAAGCAAGGGAACGGACGCCAGAGGTGCTCGAGGTTCCCAATTACCCAAGCGAGGGAGGGTGCCACAGACTGGGATTCAAACCCAGCCCTCAGTGGGGGACCCTGGGGAGATTTGCAGCAGACAGGAAGGCAGGGTCCTTGAGGGGGGAGGAGGGACGCACGTCTGCTGAGTGCCTGTTGTGTGAGGTCACTGTGGTCAGTATTTCTTCTTGGAGGTCTCAGCTTCGGAACAGCTCTGCTGGATCGGTATTATGGCCCCACTTCTTGAGCAGGACACTGGGTCCCGAGATATTAGGTATACTGCTCCGAGTGGAGCGGAGGGTAAGGGCACCACTGCATTTGAGCCCGAGCTGACTCCAAAGTTGTGTTCCCAGCCATTCGGGAGGGTGCTGGCCAGGGTTGAGAACGAGGCTCCCACTCCTGAGGGAGGAGAGGCAGTCTTGTGGGGCGAAAGGACATAATTAGGTAAGGAGAATGGAACTCAGGTCAAATCACAGCCCAGCTCCCTAGCTGGACCAGGCAGAGGCCCTTTACCCCAGGGTCAGTGCCAGGGTCCTCGGCTGCTCTGGCCCCACACCCTCAGGGCTGGGAAGGGACTGCAGGACCCCAAGCCTGAGGTGTAGGCTAGTTCAGACAGGATGAATTCCACCTGCCTCAAAGCTTAGAGAAGCAGATGGAGTCGGCTTTGGGGAACAAGGTTCCCATTCCACCAAGGATTTGAGGAGGTGATACAGCCGGGAACTGCTGGGGAGACAAAGTCAGGGCAGTGAGGAGGCAAGGCAGCCCTACCTCTGACGGGGGTGCTCTGTGGCCTGAGACCCCTCTCTGGACCTGAGACCGCTTCATTCCCCTCTCTGGACCTCAGCACCCCCTAATTCACCCACGGATCCCTGAGTTATTTCAGCCCTGACAGTCTGGGACCACCAGTCATACAACTAGCATCTGGTCATGGGGAGTGAGTCAGTGCAAAAGGCAGTTTTTGTGTCCTTCTAGGAGCATCTGGCTGTTGGACAGTATTGACGAGGAACCCATGATGTTCCTGGATACGGGGAGAACTCCCCTCAGGCTGAGGTAATGACTTTGACCGGCTCTTGAATTTTGCTGAGATCATAATCTGATGACTTCAGGAGGGCCAAATTTCCCTTGCAGACCAGTTCTGATTAGCCAGCACTGAGTGTTAAAAATCAAAACCAGGAGCACCTGGGTGGCTGAGTCAGTTAAGCCTCTGACTCTTGGTTTTGACTCAAGTCATAATTTCAGGGTCATGAGATGTAGTCCTGAGGGCAAGGAATCTGCTTGAGATTCTCTCCCTCTGCCCCTCCCCCCTCTGCATGCGAGCGCGCCTTCTCTCTCTCTCTCTCTCTCAAATAGTAAATAAATCTTTAAGATACTAAAAAAGAAAAAACCAAACCCAAACCCAGAAACTGCATGCCCTCACATAGGGCATGCCCTCACTGCCAGGCCACAGACCCTCTCCCTCCTTTGTCTTGGCCCAGATGGTATTTGAGTTTGTGCCTGCAAATTAGACACCAAATTTGCATTCCAGAAAGCTGGTCCAAGCCTCTATTTCTTCTTATCCTTTCCCACCCAAGGCAGACGGAGGGCAAAGTGTAATTTGTGGGCTGCCCTTTCGCTGAAGGACAAGCAACAAGAAAAAAATGTCTTCATCTTCCCTTGCAGTGTGGGGCCGTGCCCAGCAGCCCAGCCCCCGGAGAAGCCAGAGCCCAGCGTGAGCGGGATTCTCTCCCATGCATTATTCACACCAGTGCTTCCCTGTCTATTTTTAATGTTCAGCGTATAGCGGTTCCCTCCACCGGCTATTTTTAGCAATGTTGCTGCCAGCTGACGGCAGAGACAAAGGCACCCAGGCACCTTGAGAATGACAAATGGCAATTTCAGTGATGAAAATAGAAAGGCTATTTTTCTTCCTGGAAAGAAAGAGAAGAAAACGACCACAGTTGCAAAGTAGCTGGGGCTTGAATTGAATTTATAATTTGGAACACAGAGACTGCCACACACATAAAGGATTTCCTCTCTCTCTCTCTCTCTCTCTGCCATTCCCTCCCTCCCCCACTCCCTCCTTTCTCTTTCATCCTTTGTCCCAGATCAAATACACCCTCCTCTGTGAAGCTCTCCCTGATGCTCCTCCGATGAGCCCTGCCCTCTCTCTCGATGGGACAGCCCCCTCCTGGCCAGGCTCACCTGGTATTGTAAACCTTAGCTGCCCTCCCGGCTGTGAAGTGCTTGAGGGCAGGACCTTGTTTGATCTCTGGGGCCCAGCCCTGAGAAAACCTAGCAGCCCCTGCCAGGCAGAAGCCCATCGGGCACTCACGGCTGGGCCGTTCCACCCTCCTATTGGACACAAACCATCTCACCCAACCCCAACAACAGACAAGGCTACTCTGGAACTCAGGGACGTTGCGACAAAACAAGGCCACTTCAGAACTTAGGGCCAAGAAAGAAATCTGGAGATGTCTTTGGTGCAAAAGGGTGATTTTATTAAAGCACGGGGACAGGACCCGTGGGCAGAAGGAGCTGCACCGGGGTCATGAGGAGTGGCCCGTTATATACTTTCAAGTTGGGAGGGGTTTAGAGATAGTGTAAGTCTCTAAGGAATTTTGGAAGCAAGGTTTCCAGGAACTTGAGGGGGCTAGCTATTGTTGGGAAAAGGTCATTTATTACCATCCAATAGAACCTTAGTCATGAGACCCTTCAGATGTGTATCTGTGGGTCATATGCTTGGGGGATGATTGCAAACCTTTGTCTTGGGAGGTTTAGAGATAAAGGAAATTTCTAAAGGAATTTTTATATGTTAAAGCAGGCTTACAGGATCCTGGGGAGGTGGGGGAGGCTAGGATTGCCTTTTGACCTTAGCAAAGTATTAATATCGAGGCAGTTGAGTCCCTAGAGGAATGTCACTCTGCCTGTTTCAAGGACTTGTCAATGGGCTGTAGGTATTAAGGAAATTTAATAATTTTTATTCTGCCTCTGTTTCCCACATCAGCCAGTCCTGAGCTACTACTTTGTGCTTCATTGTACTGATTACCTAGTTCTGATGAGGGAGCAGCAGGCTAGCTGAAGACAAAGCATAAGCTGACACCCTGCGACCTCCCCCATCAACTCTTCAGACTCCTGGGAGGGGTGTGTGTGATATTCTTCCAGGAAGCTCCCAACTGTCTTAATGTTATTGCCTTACTAGAGGGAAAAACAACCTTAACTTGACAATGGCAAGGCTTCTGGAATCTTGTAGGTCCTCTTTAGCGTAGGAAAGTTCTTTTGAAAACCTCCCTTTTCCTTACCTCCCCCAACCCCATAGTATATAATCAGTCACCCCCAAAAACCCCCCGGTACAGCAGCTCTTTCTGCCCACGGGTCCTGTCCCCGTGCTTTAATAAAGCCACCTTTTTGCACCAAAGATGTCTCAAGATTTCTTTCTTGGCCACTAGCTCCACACCCCACCCCAATAAACCTCACCTATATTCCAAAACCACATCAGTTCCATCTCACAATAAGCCTGTGAGGTAAGCCCTATTATTTCCATCAATTTTTTGACCTGCCAATAGATCCTTCAAGAGGCCAAGCAAATACCCTAGGTCATCAAGGTCTTAGGTAAACAAGAGTCTGTGCCAGGTCTGGCTGGGTTCCTGCCCATCATGACATCCTGCACGGGCAAACCTGAAAAACAGATGGACAAATTTAAACGCAAAATAGGCTTGAAAGTCCTAATAAGAATCTTCATTTGAGGACTCTACCTGTATATAAGGGGCTGAGTGTTTTGTCCCACCTGCAAAAGTGTATATAATGAAGGCATAATCACGTAATTTCATCCTCCCTGCCAGTGGCTGGCTCTGAAACCAATCTTTGACCTACTTCCAGGAAGTGAGGCAAGAGAAGGAAGCCTCTGGTGTGGCTTCTGGGAAATGAGCTCCTAGAGGAGCCGATCCTCTTCCGTCTCTCCATATCGCCTTGTTGGTGTGTGACGCCCGAATGTTGCTGCGGCCTCGGTGCTCCGAGCCCAGAGTGAAGCCTGGCCAGAGCAGGGCTCAGCCAACCCCTCCTGGGAGACACACGTCTCCGCATTGACGAGCCCGGTTCACACCCGAGGAGGGTCTGGTACTTGCAGGTAATGGACTCCTCGTCTTGTCCATCATGGCCTCACCACCATCTCGAGCAGTGCCTGTCACGTTGGAGGCAGCCAGAGAATAGTGCTGGGGTACATTAACACGTGGAAGGTGTTTGAGTGAGTCAAACCCAGAAGTCTTCTCGTGAAACTTCAGCAAAATCCAACCCTGAATGACGTTGTTCAGGGGTAGCTGCTGGGGTGAGATGCACTGACTCACCCAGATAGAGGATAGGAGCAGCCAGGTGTCCAGGCCGGGTGGATCTGAGTCCAGGGGCCCTGTTCCTAGTCACGTGCCCACCACCCGGCTAGACACGAGGGGCTGGGGGTCTAACCCCTGGTGCAGGGTGTGCTTTGTGTAGAAGGTGCAGGCTGTGAGCAATAAAGCTGATGATTCCATTTTATTCGGCATCGTCCAGTCCACACCCTGTTGGGAGTTGTGGGTCAAATTCTCGGGCCCACGCTGTGACCGGGGGAACATGTTTGGAGCAGAGAAACTCAGAGGATGAGGGGTCTTGAAAACTTTCAGGGAGTGAGGTATGTTTATACAGGAAAGGGGAAGACTGCAGGGGTCAAAGGAAGAGTAGGAGGGATGAAATGGGAGTCCAGGGTACTGTATCTCTGCAGCTCTTCCATGCCTACCGAAGGAGGTCCTAGGCCGGCTAAGCGGTCATGTGCTCTGTTACCAAAGGGAACAGTGAGAACAGAGCAGGCTGTGTGTGTGTGTGCACACGTGTGCACCCCCGCATGTGATTTTAGAACTATAGATCACATGTGGGTACATCTTGAGGTCACACAAGGAAGTCTTCCATAATAATTTCCTTTAGGTCTGTTGGTTTTCATGTCAGTGCTTTTCCCACAACGTTGAGATATTGGTTCAAAGACTTACTTGCATCTACCTTTGGCCACCTCTTGCCACTGGGTTAATGAATTCCTATATGGAGTGACCTCCTACCAGCCTGGAATTCTTGGGTTCCCCCATCAGCCTTGTGGTTTCCATCTTACTGTTTTGTCATGGTTGTTTCAGGTTCCGGACTTGTATTCTTCCATCCCTGATGTCAGTAGTCTGGTACTTCCAAAGGTGGGTCCATGGCACAGTCCTCTTATTTTTCAACCCTGCGGGCTTTTATCCTCTCACACTTCCTGAGAAAAGAGAGCAGCACCTCTTCTGGGCCTGTGTCAGCCTGGCCCTAGTGGGGGTGGAGGGTGTGCATGTGGCCTTAGAAGGTGCTCTCATGTGAAAGTTGATTATAATTGTCCTCAGCAGACCCATGGGGTGAAAACCACAGAGAGACAGATTTCAGCTCAATATTAGGAGGAAGCTTCCCATATTAGGAAGAGCAACTCAAAGATACATGGTGGACCTCTTTATGAAGTAGTGATATGCCCAGCACAGGGAGCATACAAGGAGAAATTGGAATTACAGAAATGCTTGAGAGCACCATTGGGGGTTGTGGAAGTCTGGCAGAGGGTATCAGCAACATCGAAGAGTTGTTAAAATAATTGCAGAGTCTGAATTGATGGGCTTCCTCCCCCACCTCTCCTGCAAACACATATTGTGAAATGTACACAAATGCCATTGTGGTCCATAAAATAAAACTTTATTTAAAAGACTTACTAGACCTGTAAGTAGCATTGTTTCTCCAGCAATGGATACTAAAAATACAACTACTCTTTTGTGGGGATCTGCAAGATTTTTTGATCCTACAAGTGACCTTTTATTCTTGAAAGATTTGAGAATCACAGTTTCAGTGGATTCAAATATCAGATGGGAGAAATCAGATCAGATGACATTTACTTTCCTTCCAGACCAGTTCTCAGATGGTAAGTAAGCATTCACCTTTAATTAATATTTTTCCACAAGAGAGAGAGGAAAAATAAACAAGCAGTTAGCAACAGTGAGATTTCTATGTGTGTGATGTATTGTGTTACCAAGAAATGGATCATTAAAAAAAAATAGGCAAGGGTCATGCCCACTTAAAAAAAATGGAAATTGTACTTAGTAATTCAACTGTCCATATATCTGTAACTGACATTAGTTTAACACTTAAAAAATGATCCACTTGGACAGGACACGCAAACATCACTTACATGGCCCTGAACTTTAGGCATCTGCTAAAGTGAAGCATGCATCACACCTGAGTCTGCAGCAAGGAAAAATTCCTTAGGGAGACAGGCACTCAGGCATTTTTCAAGCCCACCAATGAGCTGAAAGAAACAGAGGCAGTGACAGAACTTATTCAACCAGCCACAAAGTAGGACTTTCTGTCAAATTCCACAGCCCTTGCTGGATGGGCTAAAGCTTTCCTAAGAGATGGGCTTGGATTTTCACTTTTGTGGGGTTTGTGTGGCTTCTTACCTAGGAGATCACATGGCATCCACAGAAAGAACAATAAGCTTAATGAAGCAAAATGTTAATAGTATATTTAAGGGAGAAATGACATAATCTGCATCTAAAGGTGCCGGAAAGGTCTTTGGATTGAGCCAGGCGACCTGTGTTCCTGGTTCAATTCTGCACTGAGCTTCAGTCTGGGGCTCAGATCTCCGGGCTGCTGCGTTAATCATATTACCCTGGGTAAGGTGTGGTGAGGCCAGGTTCAGATCAAAAAAGAGAAACTGTTGGGGCGCCTGGGTGGCTCAGTCGTTAAGCATCTGCCTTCGGCTCAGGTCATGGTCCGGGTCCTGGGATCGAGCCCCGCATCGGGCTCCCTGCTCAGCGGGAAGCCTGCTTCTCCCTCTCCCACTCCCCCTGCTTGTGTTCCCTCATTCGCTGTGTCTCTCTCTGTCAAATAAATAAATAAAATCTTAAAAAAAAAAAAGAGAAACTGTCAAAACTCTAGAGGAGAACACAGGCAGAAACTTCTTTGACCTCAGCCACAACAACTTCTTACTAGACACATCTCCGGGGCAAGGGAAACAAAAGCAAAAATGAACTATTCCGACTTCATCAAGATAAAAAGCTTCTGCACAGCGAAGGAAACAATCACCACAATTAAAAGGCAGCCTACAGAATGGGAGAGGATATTTGCAAATGATGTATCTGTTTAAGGGTTAGCATCCAAAATCTATAAAGAACTTAATAAACTCAACACCAGAAAAACAAAAAATCCGGTCAAGAAATGGGCAGAAGACATGAACAGACATCTCTCCAAAGACATCCAGATGGCCAACAGACACATGAAAAGATGCTCAACATCACTTGGCATCAGGGAAGTACAAATCAAAACCACGATGAGATACCACCTCACACCGGTCAGAATGACTAAAATTAACAACACAGTAAACAACAGGTGTTGGCGAGGATGCAGAGAAAGGGGAACCCTCTTACACTGTTGGTGGGAATGTAAGCTGGTGCAGCCACTTGGAAAATAGTAGGGAGGTTCCTCAAAAAGTTGAAAATAGAGCTACCCTACGACCCAGCAATTGCACTGTTAAGTATTTACCCAAAGGATACGAAAATACAGATTCAAAGGGGCACATGCACCCAATGTTCACAGCAGTATTATCAACAATAGCCAAACTATGGGAAGAGCCCAAATTTCCATCAACTAATGAATGAATAAAGAAGATGTGGTACACACACACACGCATGCACACACACACACACGCACACACCACAATGGGATATTACTCAGCCACCAAAAAGAATGAAATCTTGCCATTTGCAAAGATGCGGATGGAGCTAGAGTGTATTATGCTAAGTGAAATAAGTCAGAGAAAGACAAATACCATATGATATCACTCATAGGTGGAATTTAAGAAAGACAACGTGAACATATGGGAAGGGGTGGCGAAGGAGAGAGGAAAACAAACCATAAGAGACTCTTAATGATAGAGAACAAACTGAGGGTTGATGGAGGGAGGTGGGGGGTGGGGAGAGGGGCATTAAGGAGGGCACTTGTTGTGATGAGCACTGGGTGTTGTATGTAAGTGATGAACCACTGAATTCTACTCCAGAAACCAATATTGCACTGTATGTTAACCAAAATTTAAGTAATAAATAAGTAAGTAAATAAATAAATAAATAAACAAAAAAGAGAAACTGCAAAGAGTAGACTCACAGCTGGGGTCAGCTGGGGAGATCTCACCTGGGGAGATCACACCATGCTATGTGGGGTCACTTGGGACGTGGTGGGGTCAGCCATGAGGCAGAGAGAGAGGAGGGATCCATGGGCAAGCACCTTTATTGTGGTCTCCTTAGGTGGGGATGGGTGAAGGCAGGGCAAGCAGGCTCTGGATTAGCTAGTTTAAATAATTTTGGTAGGCTCTGGGGCATCGGGCTGTCCCTGTTGGTCTGGTACCCGGCCCTGGAGCTATTAGGGTGGGTGTTGAGGCCTGGAGCATGAGAGAGCCATGAGGAAGGTGGTTGGGACTGTGGACTTACAGGGCTGCTCAAGAAGGGAAGCTAACTAGCCTCTGGCCAGTGTCCTGAAGCTAGGTCAGCGTGGCCTTTACAAACCACCGCATGACACAGGCCTTGAGAAAACCACCTTCCCTTTTGGGGCCATGGTTTCCTGAACTTTAAAATGGAGAATGGACTTTCTTCAAATTCCCTTGGATTTTGAAATGATTCACTTTGATGAAAGTGCTTTCTGAGGTCATTTGCAACATCTGCAAGAAATCCAGTGCTTTCCAGCTCAGACATGCTAGAATTCTAATTTAATATTAACAATAACTTTCAAAATATTGCCAGCATTGTCTGGAATGCAAAACACACTGTAGAATAAATAGGATGTGCAGATATAATTTTTAATATAATATCTGGAGTCCTGGCCCACAAATCATCCACCTCAGCATTATTCCCACCTAAAGTACAGATTGCAGCTCCAAAAGCTGTGTCCTGGCTTTCCTTTGTTTTCTTTCTCTCCAGGGATGTGCTCTTCCATGTTCAATGGATTGTCCCCTTCTTAGGGATAATGAATGTCATTGTCCCTTCATTCATTCATTCAACCACCCAACATACATTTATTGACTCAAAAATTCTACTTACCAGGCACTGTGTAAGCACTGAGCATATGAACAAAAAAATACTAAGGCACAGTGCATGCCCTCAATGATTTCAACATCTAGGTCAGGGAGCTATTCGTTTCAACAAACACGTTAGGGACAGTGAGAGAGAAAGAGCGGAACTTAAAACATTCTCACAATTGTCAGTGTGTCCCAAAAGAATGGCCACCCAAATTTCTGTGTGTATAGGAAGTAGGAAAACCTGGCCTTGTAGAAAAAAAAAATTGTGAAGGAAGTGATGTGTGGCTTTCTTTCAATGGACCTCCTTCTCTTTTGCATCTCTTCACAACCACCCCACCCCCACCGCTGGATTACTCAATCTCAATGTGCCTTTCCCACTGGGGAGCTATCTCCTGAACTTCCCCCACTTCCTCCAGCCACGGAAATTTTACCAAGCCCAGAGCTGGTCAGCAAAGTCATGTTGGGCAGACAAGTTAAATTAAAAAATCAGACGAGTCATAGTTGTAATCTTCAAAAAACTAGTCTTTTCTCGGGGCGCCTGGGTGGCTCAGTTGTTAAGTGTCTGCCTTCGGCTTGGGTCATGGTCCCGGGGTCCTGGGATCGAGCCCCGCATTGGGCTCCCTGCTCTGCGGGGAGCCTGCTTCTCCCTCTCCCACTCCCCCTGCTTGTGTTCCCTCATTCGCTGTGTTTCTCTCTGTCAAATAAATAAATAAAATTAAAAAAAAAAAAAACTAGTCTTTTCTCCTAAAGGTTCTTTCTTTTTTTTCTTTGTTCTTTCTTTTTTTCTTTCTTTCTCTTTCTTTCTTTCTTTCTTTCTTTTTCTTTCTTTCTCTTTCTTTCTTCTTTCTTTCTTTCTTTCTTTCTTCTTTCTTTCTTTCTTTCTCTCTCTTTCCCTCTCTGTTCTCTCTCCTTCCTCCCTCCCTCCCTTCCTTTCTTCCTGTCTCTTTCTCTCTTTTCTCTCCCGCTCTCTCTCTCTTTCTTTCTTCCTCCTTCCTTCCATTTTCTTTCTCTCTTTCTTTCTTCCTCCTTCCTTCCATTTTC
>NC_138372.1:162895716-162911049 GCF_054177405.1 Leptonychotes weddellii
ACATGAGGAACTCAGGGTACCAAGAGGCCAAGTGACTTGCCTGAGGTCTCACAGCCATGTAGTGGCAAGGTCACAATTCAACCCCCAGGTCCTCTGATCCTGTTTCAGGACATGGTGGCAGCAAGGGCGCATCCCAGAGAATGATGCTGGTGCAACTGCATGCTGATGAAGCTTGGGGATCCATGTCCCCCTTTAGTGTTTCCCTGGAACACCTCAAAACACCCTCTCCTCTCTCCTTCTGGCTAAGTAAGGTCTGAGTTGTAGGAATGGGAATGGGTAGATCCTGGGAGCTGGGAGCATAGGTCCCAGGAGAACAAATGAGTCAGCTCACATCTCCCCACACCCCATGATGTGCTTGTTAAAAGGGAAGTCAGAACATTGCTCTAAGCTTCCATCGGTCTGTTTTACCCAGAGTAGAAGATGTCTTTGTGAGGACCTCTGCAGCCCTACAGGACCTTCCTCCCCCACTCCCCACTACCTTTCCCATCTTACTTCTTACTCCCCTGTGCCCACCTGGCTCCAGCCACACCTGCCTTCCTGCTAGGCTTCACACAGGCTCAGCAGGGTCCTGCCTCAGGGTCCTTGCCCTTGCAGGGTGGGGGGGTCTCTCTACCTGGGATGCTCTTTTCTCAGATAACCACTTCTTTCCGGTCATTATTCCTGAGTACTCCATCTCAACGCAATCTCCCCCGTTACTTCCCATTACTCTTCTCTGCTTTAATTTCCCATTTCTACCATAATTTTACTTATTTATCTTCATGATCTGTCCCACCTCCCACCCTCTGCCCTTCCACCCTTGAAGCTCCCGAGAACAGATACTATTTCTTTCTCCCTCACTCACCACTGTATCCTAGTGCCTAGAGCAGGGCCCGGCACACACAACATCTAAGAGATTTGTTGTCACAATGAACGGACCGTTCTAGGGGATCATGTCTGTGGAGTTTTCTACCCCCTCACCCCACAGCAGGGTGAAGAGCATGTGCTCTGAATCACACAGACTAGGCTTAGACTTTAAGAGTTAATGACCATGTGGCCTTGAGTCAAGAATTGCATCTCTGCGAATGAAAGCCTCATTTTTAAAGTAGGGATTATTATTCATATCTCACGAGGTCTTAGGGAGACTAAGACATGAAACACTGGTACAAGGTATACACCTGAGCCCATATCTATGTCTATCCCCTATGAACTATGTGGTGGGTACTGCCTGAGGATCCAGGATAATTTTAAAACCAGGATAATTTTAAAATCTCAAATATTCACAGACCTGGGTACTTAGTCTCACCTCTGAAATTAGCTGTTAAGTGTGAAAAGAAACTAGCTGGCTGGTTTTGCAGCATGAGGTCTGAGATACTACCTTAACAGATAATTTTAGTAGACACATTAACAACACTTAAATAGAAATTTGGGATAATTAACGAATAAATGAGAAATAACAGGTGGAAAACCTTTTCCTTTTCTAGGCTTTCTTTCCAAAGCACCTTAAGAAACCCTTTGCATAGATAGTTCTCCTTAATGTCTGATATTCGGTTTCCTCCTGACCCCCTCCATACATTTATGTTGCTTTAATATGTATAATCAATAAGTTATATGTAATAAAAATTCTATCATATAAGGGAGCATCACTGACCTCTCATTCGCTCATTTCCCCTACTTCATTCATTCACTGAACAAATGCTTATCAGATACTTCATATGTGCCAGGCCCTGCGCTGGACCCTGGGGGGTTGCAGAAGTAAATAATAGATTGCTTTCATAAAGCTCCCAATTTAGGGAGGGAGAGATATTAAAACCTGCATGCAAATATCAACAATCTAATATTGAAAGTGATCCAGAGAGATACAGAAAAGGGATATGATAATTCAGAAAAGGGGAGAAGTTGCTTCTAGGTTGAGTCATCCAATTGCACGTGATCTTCTTTGACAGAAATAACCCTCTCTCTGCTGGCACAGTGTTCAGTTCCAACAGAATGAGATGGAGAAAAGCGGAGGGTAGTTAGCAAACAGGAAGGCCTCAAGCTTCCCCACTGTCCTGGCTCTTCTGCCAGCTCTGTCATCCTTCTACTCGCTTCCCCGAGAGCCTTCTCTAGTTCTTGTCTACGTGGTCCTTGGGCACAACTGGCTGTCTCCTTCATGAAGCCGGTCTTGCCTCAGCTTCTCCTGGTTCGATCCCACTCCTTCCTCTGTCCTCTGGGGTCTTCACTGAATCACTGTCCTGTGATCATGCCTGCAGACCAGGGTCCCTTGGACCTCCTTTGCCTCTCAAGAAAGAAACCTCCAAGATGACAGAAAATACTACCTCCTCCACAGGACCATTTATCTCATTAGCAGCAATAATAGTCACAGTATTTGTAATCCAGGAAATGCAATAAAATAAGACTAGGGTCACAGAATGAGGTGTAAATGGCTCCCTTCTGATGAGAAGACAGGATGTAGACCTAACCATCACCTCCCGCCCAAAGCCAGGGAGTGTGTGTGCTATGAGTCCTAAAGGGTACTTGATTGAAGGGGGCAGAATGTATAGAGTTTACTGAGTTTATAGAGTTTATTCACTCAGGTGCAACTCTCCTGAGTCTAAGGGAATTTAACATCCTGCCAAGGACCCAGAGTGATCCTGGCAACATGGAAAAAGCAATGCCTTAAGCTGAGCGAAGTTGAAATGCTAGACTTGCCATGCAGGTGGGGAAGTCTCAGGGGAGGGGCATGCTGAAACAGAGTGACCACTTCTACATTGAGGAAGACCCACTCAGAGGACAAATCATTTCCCACAAACATGAAGAATACTCTGTTGAGAGGGCACCAACAACCCAAAAAGTGGGGGAATCTCCTCTGTGGGCCTGGGCCAACACAGGAGAGGCTATGAAAGAGCTTGGCTTGCAAATAGCAGTGGGGATGATGGGATCCTAAAATAGTAGAGGTCAGCTGGCGGCATTTAACGAGGGGTTTGTAACTACTAAAGTGTCAAGCAGGAAGGCCTGACACACAGAGGACTATGGAGATGGTTAACGCAATGGGGCATCCTTAGGGGCAAAACAGATGGGCAGAGGATGAGGGCAATACTTAGCTGGTACCAGCAGAAGAAATGAAGGACCACCATCTGGTAGCTGAAGGTGAGTCGTTTGCCCTACTAACTTCTCTCCTTTCTAAGTTTTCCCTTAGAAAGAGAAGCCCACCAGGGTCCTGGAGGACTGAATCCCCAAACATATATGGAGAAGTGGATCCAAACAGGGAGTCAGGAGGACCATAGTATACATGTAGATGTGCCGCTGCAGGTGCTTCTTCCAGGAAGAGCTTGCTGTCTCTTATGGGGGTGTGGTCAGCATAAACCCTCCCATAGTTTGCTCCTTCAGGGTTTGACTGAGCTACCTCCCCAAGATCACTCCTCTCCTAGGGCAGCTAGTGACCAAGGATGATGGTAACAACCCCACTGTTAACTAGTCCTGTTGAGTCCTCCATAGCTTTCTCACATCTTTATAAGTAAATAATCCTCTGAAGAGGCCCTTCTGGAGTTATCCTATTTTGAGAGTGCCCTGACTCTGATCAATACAATGACCCATAAGACTGGCACATTCATGGAGACACCCAAAGAAAAGATTTGGGGGAGGCACATTTTGAAGTTCGGTTTTATTTAGCAGATCAGTGTAAAACCGTTAAATCTCAAATTACAAATATCAACGCAGGGCTGTATGATATATCCTGCTTGGAGGTTTCTGAAAGATTTTTGCATGTGTTCTCATCAGCTTATAGATGGAGCATTGTATTCTCATTCCAGGCTGCTGGCTGCCTTTCTCAGATGTCACCCACTGAACATGGCACCGACTGGCCATCATCAATCAGCCTGGAGTCGATGTCTTTTCAACACGGCAGATCCTGCCAGGCTCAGGAAAGCATTTGTTCTCTGGGGGCTTCCAAAAATATTGACAGTTCTTGGAAGAGATTCAATACTAATTTTGGGGACTTTCTCTTTTTCTTTTCCATGGTGACAGCTTTCCTGACAGCATGAGGCCAAGCATTTTGGCTGTTTAAATGGTGATTTTTTAAAAAAGATGACGATGATCTCATCTCCGTAGCTCTGTCTGGGTGGGTATGAGTGGCAGAGACATCTCAGATGCCAGGCTGTGTAATGAGCTCTCGGGAGGAGGATGAGCTCATCTGATTGCTAGTGTGACTGTGGTCTTGGGGTCGGGCTGCCTTCTGTGTATCCATGGCATCTGGATTCTTGCATATGGGCACCTTTGCTTCTGAAGATGGCACAGCTGGTCATTGGCAGCTCTTCTTTATAGAAATTATACTTGCCTCAGATGCCTTCTCAAGCAACGCTAGATAATGCCATTCTTCCCATGTGCCCTCTAACTGTCCTGTTTCCAGACCTTTGCTGTTTCCTCCACCTGGAACGCCTGCTCTACCATCTCCGTGTGTCCAAATTCTAATTATCTTTCAATGACCATTGTCGCCATTCAGTAGTCCCACAGTGTTGGGTTTAATATTCCCCTTACGTGAACACCCACAACATTCTACTTCTGTGATAACTTAGAAATAATATCTGTGTAGCATTTCCACTTTCTAGGCACTTCACACTCATAGTATTAATCCTTAAAACCTATGACATTATCCCATTAGTTGTTGAAGGCTTGTCCACTGTGGCTGTCATTGGTCTACCGAAATTCGCAGATCTCCTCTTGGCACATAATAGTGTTGCCCTTCCTGCTCCTATGAAGTTAAGTGAAGCCACACGGCTTGCTTCGGCCAAGAAAACAAAACCCGATGGGTCATTCCTGGGTCAAAGCTTTAAGAGTCAGGGTGCAACCGGCCATACTCCCTTTTACTCTAGATCATAATGACCAGCAATATTGGAGGTCATGGTTACTCTGACAGCCTGGATTCTTTGCTGAGTGTGGAGAACACAAGGTGGGTAAAGTGGGTGCAGCCTTGGAGATGCTTGTGGGCTAGTGCAGAGCCACTCATGCTAGTGCATTCATTACCTGTGCTAGCCCACGGATTACTGTGTTAAAATGAAGTAATTGCTGTAATAGGAATATTTTCAGAATCATGTAGGTAGGTGGGATGAAGACCCTCAACGATGAATAACGTTAGCTAGGCCCCAAAGTAGGAGTGGGCTGTTTCAAGAGGCATGTGCAAGGTACAGAGGCAGGAAAAGAGCTTGAGATGACAGACAAGATAAAGTAAACGAATGGCCTCCCAAGGAGAGCATAACGAAAGCTAACACTCTGGTGCCTTTGTGAATGTGTATCTTTATTATGGTGTCTCGATTATTAATGGCACAAAGGAAGTACTGAGTAAATGATCATCCCCATGCCTCCCTTCCCCTGTCAGACTCTGTATTGTATTTGAGGTCCGGGATGAGGGCTATTTTCATATCGTCTCTATAAATGTTGTACAAGGAGACCTGGGTCTTTTCTCCCCAACACTTGCCTCTTGCTTCTTTAGTCAATGCCCAGGTTTAAAATTGTCAATGGTGCCCAGCAACCTTCAGGAGGAAGTTCACACTCCTGGGGAGGCATTCCAGGTCATTCCCAGTCTGTCCCTGAGTTATCTTTCCAGGATCCAAGTGCACTGCGTTCCTATAGAAGCAAGTGTCCTGAACTTCCACTTCTCTGGGTCTTTGTTGATCATTCCTCCACCTTGAAGACCCTTCATCCAAAGCCAGGGCCATCTTTCAAGGCCCAACTTAAATCTCTCCTCCTATGTGGAGCCAGCCTCTTCCCTGACTCTCTGCCCTTTCCACTCCCACAGAGTAGACCCCTTCTCTCTGTTACTGTTGTTCTTTGCTCTAGTTGGTTCTAAGGGGGTTTTTTTCCCCTTTGGTTTTTGGCAGTTTTCCTATGATGTGCTTAGGTGTAATTTTTCCTTTTATTTATCCTGCTTGGGATTTGCAGAGATTCTGAGATCTCTAGCTTGATGTCTTTGGTCGGATTTGTAAACTTCCCAACCATTATCTCTTTAAATAGTGCTGCTGCCCTATTCTGGACTTCTGTCTTTATGGGGCTCCGTTACCCTGTCTTCTGTATTTACCCATCTTTTCTCATTTCTCGTTTGATTCTCGATGTCTTTCCATTTACAAGTTCTCCTCTTGGCTTGGTTTAATCTTCTGTTAAATAAGTCCATAGTGTTTAATTTTCGTTACTATATTTTTTCAGTTCTAAAATTTTAATTATTTGATAGTTTCTGATTTACTGCCAAAATTCTCAATCCTGTTTTTTATCTTCTAGATTATATATCTTTTTTTTTTATAACTCCGTTATTTATATCACCCACGGTCTGTTTCAATTTCCTATTTTGTTTTCCTTTCATATCAGCTTATCTCCTGGTGTGTCTGGGTTTTTTATTGAGCGCCATACATTGTACATGAAAAACTGGGAAAAGCAGACAAAAGATGCTACATGACAATGATCCTGGAGAGATGGGAAACATATGAGTTGAGCCCATAATTGTTCCAGTTTTCTGGCGTGGGGAACTTTCTAGAATATTACAGAGGGAGATGAAAACCAAAAAAAAAAAAAACACACAGAGGTTTTGGTGATCTGGAGCTGCTACAGTGGGTGGATTTTGTGGAATGGGGTACCACAGAAAAGGATGGAGCTACACAGATAAGGAGCTCCAGAAATATGCACAGGTTTCACTGCAGTCTGACCGAATACTAACCTGCACGTGCACAGCGAGACTCTACACAGCCCAGCAGAGCAGAGGTGAGCTGAGTGGAGATTCTGGAGGCCTCCTAGTGCTGAGGACATAAGGTGTTCTGGCCAGCCAGACAGACCTTGGGAAGCCACCAGACCACTCAGTTGACACCCCCCCCAAAGTCCTTTTAAATTCAGAGTGTCCCTTGCAGTTATGTGGTTTTTATCACGGATTGCATGCTGGGGGTTCAGGGAAGTGAACTTGGCACTTCACTTCATGGGTCTTCCATTTGAGAAGAGCCGTATTTAAGGAAGCACGCCCAGTGAGCCTCGTTGACACCCAGGCCCAATTTAGATGATGAAATTCTGAGGTTGTGATGATACGGGATTGGGGGGGGTCTTGGGTAGGAATAAGTGCATTTTGCACGTGGAGAAATAATTTATGACCATGAGATGGGCATAAGTACAAGTGGTCACAGATTCTCACACTCTGCCCATTGGGAGATGGACCCACCCTCTTCCCTTGACCACTGAGATCAGCTCCTAGGCCAGCATGCCCTTCTGGACCTGTTTTATGTCTGTCTTGGGAAACTTGGGTTCAAGAGGGTCTCTCCTCTACTTGACATGTCCTCCCCAAGTGCTCTTGTCCCTTTCTTTGCTGATCTAGGAATAGGCCACAGTGTGCTGGCCAAACAGTTAACTGAGGAATCAGTGTCTCCTTCTTGCTGGCATACACCAGTTTTTATAAGTGATTCTCTTGACCCCTTTTTCCCTTGGCTTGGAGAATGGGAACCCTCTACACGTCTTCCATTCCCTAGCCAATGGATAGGGATGGAGCAGGACAGGAGGGATATAACTTCTCTGTACCATTGCTGTATCTTCTCCTGTCATCTCAAGATTCAATTTATGTGGGTAGGCAGAGATAGGGATCAGTGGTGGTCGCAGTAGGAGCTGTCTTGCTGAAGCAGTAACCTCTCTGTAAGCCACCAGGAAGCGTCTGCCAAGAATGGAGGGTCTTCTGTTTTCACTCATGCCCTTAGTTTTCATTCTAGAAAGGAAAATGAGGTCCCATCCATGCCCTAACAGCATCCTTTTACATATTTATCATTTTCTCTGTATTCCATTAGTTACCAATTGATTTTAAAAATCACTGCAATAAACTGAGGGTTGCTGGAGTGGTGGGGGGTGGGAGGGATGGGGTGGCTGGGTGATAGACATTGGGGAGGGTATGTGTTATGGTGAGTGCTAATGAAGGGGGGGAAATCGGAGGGGAGATGAACCATGGGAGACTATGGACTCTGAGAAACAAACTGAGGGTTTTAGAGGGGAGGGGAGTGGGGGGATGGATTGGCCCAGTGATGGGTATTAAAGAGGGTACGTATTGCATGGAGCACTGGGTGTTATACACAAACAATGAATCATGGAACACTACATTAAAAATTAATTAATTAGTTAATTAATTAAAAAAGGAAAAAAATCACGGCAGTATAGATTAAGACCATACCAAAATACAATGTCGCATCCTGCCTCTTAAGACTAACATTTTAATAGAACTATTTTCCATGACTTTTCAAATTCTTTCCAAAAATAGTTTTTGACATCCATAATTTACTTAACCATTTCTCCATTAAATATTAGATGCCTTAAAAAAATTCTAGCATTAGGGCGCCTGGGTGGCTCAGTTGGTTAAGTGACTGCCTTCGGCTCAGGTCAAGATCCTGGAGTCCCGGGATCGAGTCCCGCATCGGGCTCCCTGCTCGGCAGGGAGTCTGCTTCTCCCTCTGACCCTCCTCCCTCTCATGCTCTCTGTCTCTCATTCTCTCTGTCTCAAATAAATAAATAAAATCTTTAAAAAAAAAATTCTAGCATTATAATTAGGGCTGTGATGAACATCTTCAAACATAAGACAGTTTTATGTGATTCTGATTATTTCTTGAGATTAGATGATCCAAATTAGAACTTTGAGGTCACAGGGCATAAACATATTTAATATTCCTGCTACCTCCACAAAATGTCCTTTCCAAAAAGGTTGCAGCAGCTGACACCACCCCAGCACCAGGCAGGAGAAGCCCCTGTGACAGGTTTGAAGAGGAATCAAAGGCACATGGGTTTTCCCTGTCCTCAGAGAGTGACATCATCTCTTGGTGTCTCTGCCAAAAACAATTCTCTGTTGGGTGGGCTGTGAAGCATGACTGTGTTTAAAGCCAATGAAAGGCTCTCTGAAAATGGGATTTTACAGTTTTTTCAAGTGAGTGGGAGGCCAGTTGGCTCTGGATCTGAGCTACAAAGATTTTTTTTAAAAATGAGAGACACACACACGAGGATTTTCTCTTTACATCTAAAACCTCCAACAGAACAGGAAGACACTTAGCACTAAATAGTGGTTTCCAAACTGGGTTCAAATCCTGACTCATTAGCTAGATGAATGTCATCATTTATCTCTGTAATTGTGCTTCCTTCATTGTACAATGAGGTGAATAATACCTCTAAGTGTTACCGAAGCATAAGAAATAATATCTTCCACCTAGTCCTCTCCCCTGAATTCCAGACATTCTAGAAAGGAAAATGACTTCATTTTCCTTTCTAGAATGAAAACTAAGGGCATGAGTGAAAACAGAAGACCCTCCATTCTCGGCAGACGCTTCCTGGTGGCTTACAGAGAGGTTACCGCTTCAGCAAGACAGCTCCTACTGCGACCACCACTGATCCCTATCTCTGCCTACCTCCCATCTGCCTACACAACCCTCCTTGAGTATCCAGTAGGTGTTTGTAGCTCAGGATGCCCAAGCCCGGGCCCACCTCACCCCTGCCCAAATGATCCCCTCCCGCTCTTTCAGACCTCTGTTTAACTGGACTTATCCTTCTTGTTTCCCAAACACTCCAAAGCCACCCTAGACTGTCTCTCTCAAAAACACACACACTCCATCTGCAAATCCTGATGTGTCTCTCCTGAAAATATATACAAAATGCAGTTACTTTTCTCAACCTTCCCTACCACCCCCTAATCCAAGCCAGCATTGTCTCTCTCTGGATTGTCCCCACCACTTCTAACAGGTCACGGTTTTTCCCATTACCCCTACAGAGCAACCAGGGTGGGCCCTTGGAAAAGTCTTACACATTGCTCCCACTCTTCAGCATCCTCTCTGCCCACTTCTGTCTCAGTCAGAATGAAAGTGAGGAGTTGGCAGAACCCTGTGAGGTACTGTATAATCTGGCCCTATTAACTCCCTGACCCTATCTCCCCCTGGAGGATTCCAGCCATGGAGCCACTCTCCATTACTCCTCCAAGGTCATTCCTACCACAGGGCCTTTGCAGTTACTGTAAATCTACTTAAAACCCTCTTTCCCAAGAAGTCCATTCTGAGCCTGACAAACCAGTTTATTCTTTGCCCAAATGCCACCCTCAGGACCACATCATTTAAAACGCCAGCCCCAATGGCACCCTGTAGGCCCCTCTCTCATTTATTTTGCTCCATATCTCCTATACCATATGGTTAGCTTATTTGTTTATTTATTTTCTGTCTCCCTTCAGTAGAATGTAAACTCCCTAAGGATGGAGATTTTTGCCCTTTTGTATATTGCTATATCCTCAGGCTGGAACACAGCAAGTGTTCAATCAATATTTGCTACAATAAAGTATAGGTCATGCAGTGATATTTAATAAATGTTAGTTATTATTATTCTCATTTTTATAATATTAGATTAACCTCACTTAACCAAATATGTCATGAGGATGTGCAGGTGAACTCAATTTTCTGGTTTATTATGAATTAAGTCATTGTTGATGAAAGAACACGTTTAAAATTAAATTTTACAAAATAAGTTTTCTTTAAAAATAAGAACTGACTAAAATTACTCTTACTTGCTGACTTACCCAAGGCTCATGGAATGGCCTTCATCAGGTATAATGAAAAACAATGGCAGCTCTTCAGCCCCTTGCCAACAAGCACCACCTCTGCCTCTCTCCTCTCTGGAGCTCCTAGCAAAATCTTACAGAGGGACAGAATAGTGAGGAAGACATACTAAGGGAGCATTGCTCACTCACCCTCTAAGAAGTTTGGTTTCTCCTGTTAGATACAGGCAGATGCTGAAAGTGTTCATATTTGTGCTGCGATGGCTGAGCTCCTGATACATCATCACCATCACCATCACCATCATCAACATCATCACTACCCCACCATCATCATCAACATCATCACCATCCTCATCACCACCATCATCATCACCATCACCATCATCAACATCATCACTACCCCACCATCATCATCAACATCATCACCATCCTCATCACCACCATCATCATCACCTTCACCATCATCAACATCATCACTACCCCACCATCATCATCAACATCATCACCATCCTCATCACCACCATCATCATCATCACCATCATCAACATCATCACCACCATCATCGTCACCATCATCATTATCATCATCATCACCAATGTCATCAATATATCATCATCGTCATCATTATTACCATTATTTTAATAACTAATAGTTATTAAGGTGCTTATTATGCGCCAGTAGCTTTATGTGCCTTTAATCCTCACACTAACTCCATTAGATCAGCATTATTATAATCTGTATTTTACAGATGAGGAAACAGAGACTCCAAAGGGTGAGTAGTATTTCTAAGATCATATATCCCATAAGTGGCTCACCAAGGATCTGTCTCATCTTTGTCGGAACCCATGTCTGCCAGGGTTTTCTACTGTACCATAGCGCTTCCCTCAGCTACAACCTTCTTGTCAATTATGTGGTCCTTCTCTAGCCTAGAGGGGGCTGTTTCAGGTGTTGGACAGATGGACCTGGCCTGAGTTTGCTTTATTTTATAAACATCTGAATGAGTAAATTTTCATCTCAAATAGGATTTTTAAGCCTTGTAAATCTTTTAAAGACTGATATTGTCCACTTTGGGAACCACTGGAGTTTACACCAGAGAGGAAATTCACAATCCAGGCTGGGCTGCCGGATGACCTACTTGGAGAGAGTTCCACTTGGAGGCCCCACTGAGCTCCCCTTTGTTCTCCCACACCCTCTCTCCCATCCAGCACGGGGTTCCTGGCACTGAAAGCAGGGGCAGTGTTTCCATGGTGCCAGGGAGTTGCCCTGACCTGTCCATTAGCACGAATCACAATTGATCTAGTTGCTTGGAGACGCAATGTGCTCTATTTAAGGGGTGAGCCAGGGACAGAATGGTTCCAATTGGGAACAACTAGCTCTGGAAGCCTTGCACCCTGTGTTGGAGATAGTGCAACTCGTGGGAGCAGAGTGATCGGAAGGACACTGGTGGGCAAGGGGGATTTCACTTCTCTGACCCTAAGATTCTGCTGATGGCTAATGCAGACCTGCTGATATTTCTGCTGAGTTCCCATTCTTGTCTGAAGTCAGCAGCAGAGGGGGTGCTAACTGCATTCAGGTAACACTTCAGAAGGTAATTTCACGCCCTGCCTCAGTGCTGATGAGGCACTATTAATTTGGGGACACTTTAACACCACTTCACTGTGCCAGCTTAGCAACCTGGCTAATTAATAGGAAAAAAAAGAATATGCGGTTGACTTAAAGAGACATCGCAATGAAAAATTAAAAAGTCACTACAAATGTTTTAACACAAGGAGAGAGTTTGGGACTCTTTATATGTCAGTGGAGGTAAGGTTATAATCTTATTGATACACAAATATGGAATTTTGCATATTTTTCTTATAAATCAGTATGGTACAGTGTAAAAGAATCATGTACAGTGAGAAGTGGATGGATTTAAAATAAGATAGATCTGAGTTTCAATCCAGACTCTATTCTTACTGAAACAGCATGAAGTCCTTCAATCTCAGTGAACTCCACATTCCTCATCTGTAAAGAGAACTAAGACTTCCAACATGTCAGGGTTATTCTGATTGGAGACTGCTGTATATAATGCATTTAGTGTTGTGTTGGTCCCATAGGAAGTACTTTATAAATAGTTTATAAATTATAGTCAAATATGAGAACTCTTCAGACTAGAAAAGCATTCTTGAAGTGGATTCTATGAATCCAGGGTTTTTTGGACATAAAACTCTCTTTAATACCTTCCTGTACCAGGAATTAGCTGAAACTGCAGTCAAGAAGCCTGCTGGGTCTAGGTGAAGGTGGGAGGAGTCCTTCAAATTGCTTATTATGAGTGGTTCTGGAAAACCACTCATGGTTAAGGTATGGTCTGACTCCCAGAGAGATGAGGAGAAAATAAAGTGGAATAATTCAGAGTTTGCTGCACACTAAGGCTTACAGAGGCAAAAACCTAAAGCAGTGAGTCCTAACCAAGAAGGAGATGAGGAATCTTATAAGAATGTATGGTGTTGGAATATGTGGGGGTTATGATGGGTAGCACCTCTCTTTTTACTGCCTCAATTCAGATGCAATGAAAGAGAAGCAAGGATGGACAAAGTTTTCCCTTGAACAATTCCAAGAGTGGAAACATTTTTTTCTGCAAAGGATCAGAGAGTAAATATGGTAGGCTTTGCAGGTCATGAGAAATGCAGAGCTAAAGCAGCAATGGACTTTGTGGACAGTGGAATCTGGATTTTCTATAATTTTCACATATCATGAAATACTATTTTTCTTTTCTTTTTTTTTTTTTAACCTTTTGAAAACATAAAACTCATTCTTAGTTCACAGTTTGTACAGAAAAAGGTGGTGGGCAGTTTTGGCCTGTGAGTCCCAGTTTGCTGATCTGCCCTCCCCTCTGCAGTGTCTTGGAGAGTCACTAGCTCACCAAGGTGGTGCCCTCAAGTGGCGAAACACTGCAGGACCAGACCCCTGTCCTACCAGCACTACTGGGAGAAAATGGGGACATAACAACAAAAACAAAGTTTGAGAAAATGATTATGCACATAAAATTTTACATAGGTTATATATATAATGAAATATACATGTGCATTCTATGTATGTATATATATATTCACTCTTGGTGAATATGTTCTCTACTTGGTTCCACGTGACCTTCTTATTCTTTTCTTTAGTAGAGACAATTTATTGTTTAATTAAAGGAGTGATTTAGTTTACATTTAGATTGAATTTTAATTTGGATTTTATATGTCTTTCTGAGTTCACAAGGCAGGAAACATCGTGGCAGGTGGCATATCCTACGTGCTATCTGGGATGTTGGGCATCTTCCCTGACATTCTGAAATAACATAGATTGCCTGCCTCTCAGTTTTCCTTTTCTCCCTCAATGTCCTTCCTGCAACAGCCAGCTCAAGGGTTCATTGTATGAATCAGGCAATGAAGGATGTAAATGAAAAACACAGGTCTTGTATGAATTTGTGACAGGCTTGCTCTTTAAGGAGGGACGTAAGGGCTCCTGCCTCTTAATGTCCTCCCCATTCATTAGGCCAGGCCTGAAAAGCAGCTCTGAATAGGGACAGTTCATTTTCGAGATTCTATGACTTCCTGTCTGCTAGAAAGTAAGGTCTTCAGGGAAAGAGACCATGTTGGTCACTGGTGGCCCCAAGGGCTTGGAACACTGCTTGCTAATACTAAGGACTCCTCATATTTATCAGAAAAATATTTAAGTGACTACCAATCTAGACTCGTCTGCTTCTAGTTGGCTGAATTATTTCTCAAATTCCCTAAAAGCAATATAAAAATGAGAAATTAATATTGACTTATTGATTTGCTTTCCCTTCTCCCCTGACTTAGGATCTAAGCTTTCTGAAGAGAGTTAATCATGTTCTTCAGCTCATTACACATCATCCTCATGATATTCTGCAAAACCTCTACATGGCTTGTTTCATGTACGTATGTATGTACGTACATATGTATGTATGTATCTTAATTATTTTCTCTGTCATCCCACATCCCCATGCCCATTCCACTCCTCCACAGCATCCAATTTAGTTTACTCAGTTTGTGCCTTTCAAACTATGTTCCTAACATTTATTTTGGGATATGTGTGTCCTTTTAAAAATTGTGTTTCATCAAGTATGTCATTGAAAAAAAATTTACAAAGATCATATGTGCTTTGACTTTCAGGCTATCTCTTACTTTTTTAACTTGATTCTAATTTTCAAGATCTATGTTTCCGCACATCCACCTAGCTCACGACATCTGACCGCTTGAAAAGAATGGCATTTGAAGCATAAGCATCATTGTATTCATCCATTTCCCTGAATGTTGGGCTCCTCCAAATCTATGCTACAACAAACATTTCTCCGTGGACTGAGGCGTGAGTCTCGCTGTGATGCATGTTGCAGGAAGGACTTCCGATGTAATTAGTCAGGCACCTATTCTGATGGGCTGTTGCCCACGGGGTGCCAACTGTTAGAAGATTTGACCATCACCCTCCCCACACCAAGATCTGCAGGCACGTTTCCAGAGGACAGAGAGTGTTACGCTTTCTCCACCTCTTTCTGGCACTTAATAGCAAGTTTTCCTATCTCCTTATTTAACTGGTCTCTTCTGATTGCTAGTGAAGTGTGCTTGTTAGTGTTTGGATATTGCCTTCTGTCAACGTCCTAGTCTTTTTTTTCCCCCATCGGTGTAAGTTCCGCACGTGTTTTATTATTATTATTATTTTAATTATTATGTTATGTTAATCACCATGCATTACATCATTAGTCTTTGATATAGTGTTCCATGATTCATTATTTGCATATAACACCCAGTGCTCCATGTAGAACGTGTCCTCTTTAATACCCATCACCAGGCCAACCCATCCTC
>NC_138372.1:162911549-162975325 GCF_054177405.1 Leptonychotes weddellii
AGTCTGGCCAGGGGTTTATCAATCTTATTAATTCTTTCAAAGAACCAGCTCCCAGTTTCATTGATCTGTTCTACTGTTCTTTTGATGCCTGTTTCCTTCCTCAAATTAGGGAAGTTCTCTGCTATAATTTGCTCCATTATACCTTCTGCCCCCCTCTCTCTTTCTTCTTCTTCTTGGATCCCAATTATTCTAATATTGTTTCATCTGATGTAATCACTTATCTCTCAAATTCTGCCCTCGTGATCCAGTAGTTGTTTATCTGTCTTTTTCTCAGCTTCTTTATTCTCCATCATTTGGTCTTCTATATTGCTAATTCTCTCTTCTGCCTCATTTATCCTAGCATTTAGAGCCTCTATTTTTTATTGCACCTCATTAATAGCCTTTTTGATTTCAGCTTGTTTAGATTTTAGTTCCTTTATTTCTCCAGAAAGGGTTTTTCTAGTATCTTCCATGGTTTTTTTCAAGCCCAGCAAGTATCTTTATTATCACCATTCTGAACTCTAGTTCCAACATCTTACTAATGTCCATATTGATTAGGTCCCTGGCAGTTGGTACTGCTTCTTGTTCTTTTTTTTGAGGTGAGTTTTTCCGTCTTGTCATTTTGTCCAGAGGAGAATAGATGAAAGAGAGAACAAGATGCTAACAGGGTAAGAACGACCCCAGAAACACATACACTAAACAAATCAGAAGAGACCTGAAACCAGGGGAAAAGAAAGAAAAAAGAAAAAAAGGATATGATCAAATATGATCAGGCTGGTGAATGGATCAGTGCCACACACTAGATTTTGGGCGTATTTTGTTCTGTTAGAAGAAAGTGCCTCTCAAAATTTTAAAGAAAGAAAAACTTATATATGTACTTATATATGTACAAAATAAGGGCTAATACGATGAAGGGATGGATGATGACTGTAAAGATGAAAATTATAAAAGATTTTATGAAAGGAATTGATAAGAAGTTGGTTGAAAAAAAGAAAGAAGAGAGATTACAAAAAAAGGGGCGGGGGAGAGAATGTGATTAGGCAGGAGACTAGAACAAAGCCATACAGTAGAGATTTAGGGTATATTTTGGTCTGTTAGAAGAGACTGTACCCCAAAATTTTAAAGAGAGAACAACTTATATATATACCAAAAATAAGGTTAACTACAGTGAAGGGATAGAATATGACTCTAAAAATGAAAAATAAAAAGGATTTTTAAAAAAGTGTTTGATAAGATGTTGGTTGAAAAAGGGAAAAAGAAAAATTCAAGAAAAAAAAAAAGAAAATGAAAATTAAAAAAATCAACTTTGAAAGACTAAAGAATCATGGTAAAAAAGCCATGGATTTTATGTGCAGTATTCCCCTAGCGCTGGAGTTCTGCCGTTCTCATTGATCGGTAAACCTGGTCTTGGCTGGCCCTTCTCGCTGATCTTCTGGGGGAGGGGCCTGTTGCCTTGGTTTCCAAATGTCTTTGCCAGAGGCGGAATTGCCCCGCCCTTGCCGGTCTGGGCTAAGTAATCTGCTCGGGTTTGCTCTTGGGAGCTTTTGTTCCCTGCAAGCTTTCCGTACAGCTTTGGAGGTCGAGAGTGAAAATGGCGGCCTCCCAATCTCCGCCCCGGAGGACCCGAGAATTCGGGGCCCCACTCCTCAGTGTGCCCCCAGAGAAAAGCAGTCAGTCACTCCCGTCTCCCCGGTCTCTGGCCACATTCTGTGCTCACCCGGCCTGTGACCGAGCATTTCTATCTCTGGCACCCGACTGGGTGTGGTCTCCAAACCCAGGAGATCCCTGTGTGCACTCCCGCGCTGCTCCTCCCGGGGAAGGAAGGTGAGTCTCCCCGGATCTGCCGCTTGTTGGGTCCCTGCTGGAGGAGCAGGGACCTGACTCTGCCGCCGATCATGGTTTATGGCAACCCCAAGCTGAGAGCCCGCACCTCGGCTCCGTCTCTGCAGCCGGCTTCCCTGCTCTGATACCTGGGAGCTCTGCCACACTCAGGCACCCTGCTCTGATACCTGGGAGCTCTGCCACACTCAGGCACCCCTGGTCTTTCTGTGACCCCGAGGGTCCTGAGACCACACTGTCCCAGCGAGGGTTCCATCCCCAGCTTAGCCACTGGAGCCATGTCCCTCAGTGGAGCCAACTTCTAAAATTTCTGATTTTGTGCTCCGCGGCTCTATCACTTGCTAGAAGCCGCTGATGGAGGCCCCCTCCCCCGCCGTCTATCCTCCCGAATATCACCTTGGATTCACTTCTCCGCACGTCCTACCTTCCAGAAAGTGGTCGCTTTTCTGTTCAGAGAGTTGTTGCTATTCTTTTCTTCGATCTCCTGTTGAGTTTGTAGGTGTTCAGAATGGTTTGATCCCTATCCAGCTGAATTCCTGGGACCAGAAAATCCAGGTCTCCTACTCCCCCACCATCTTGCTCCCCGACATCGACATTTTTTGATAAGTGTACTCGAAGTGTGAAGAAAAACTGATAAAGGCTCTGAATGGGGCAAATACAGATTGCTGGGTGGTCTGCCCACACACCTTCCTGTGCCATCTCCCCTGTCCATCGTCTGATCCACAACTGTGCAAGTCATAAACCCCTGGGAGTCCAGTAGGTTGTGTCTGGTGGATTGCGACTGACCGCCTCCCTGTGGAAGGACCCATCTTGTGTCTGTCTGTGAATTCGTGGAAGTGGACCTTACAGCCTCTCTGCTACTGATTTGCAAGTTCTCCTCGGGACAGGTTGTGACATCCTACTGTTTTGCTCATTAGTGAGTTAAGTACAATCTTTGACATTTATTTATTTATATCTGTAAGGAAGTTATAGATTTACCTTTTTTAAAAAATTGTTTTTTTTTTTTAACAAAAGTGATACTTTTTCTTCTAAGCATTGCTTTAGCTTCATCTTTAAGATTTTGACCTCTGATGCTTGACAGCTAACACTGAGATCAGTCCCCGTCCAGAGCCCTGGGGAAGCTTGCAAAGGGAAGGCCAGAAAAACAGTCACTCATGAGCAGCTCAAGTACAATTATCCCAGTTCACTGCTGCTCTCAAAGAAATATGGCCAAAGGAATTTTTTTCAAATCTTTTTATTTATTCTTAATTTTTATTTATTTTTAGAAAGAGTGAGCACATGCAAGCAGGGAGAGGGGCAGAGGGGGAGAGAGAATTTTTTAATAATAAAAATTTTACAGTTTTTATTTATTTGAGAGAGAGAGAGAGAGCGAGCATGAGTGGGGGGAGGGGCACCGGGAAAGGGAGAAGCACACTCCCTACTGAGTGCAGAGCCCAATGTGGGTAGGGCTCAATCCCAGGACCCTGAGATCATGACCTAAGCTGAAGACCAGATGCTTAACTGATTGAGTCACCCAGGTGCCCTGAGAATATATTTTTTAAAGATTTATTTATTTTGAGAGAGAGAGTGAGTAGAAAGAGAGAATCTCAGGCAGACGCCCCGCTGAGCATGGAGCCCGATGCCAAGCTTAATCTCACAGGACCCTGAGATCATGACCTGAGCCGAAATCAAGAGTCAGGATGCTTAACCGGCTGAGCCACCCAGGTGACCTTGGCCAAAGGAAATTTTTTAAAAACGCTCTTTTCTATTGTTTTCTGCATGACCTAAGGAACATTAAATGGGATATCATTCAAAACTCTGAATAACCCTTCTAGACTGCATCCAAGGATCTTCATTTGGCCATAAGTATTGACTTGTATTTTTACTTATAGAACCCTTCAAGGAAAGAAGCAGTCAGTGATGTGTGTGATGACACTGGTCCTGAGGTAAAATTAAATACTTGTCCACCTCACCATTGTCCCTATCTTTCATTCATAGAACAGGAGAGGAGCCACTTCCTGTTTTCTTTGGGAGCAGGAAATGTTGCCTAAAAGAACTTGAGTTTCTTGGAGGAGGAAAGGCACTATGGTAGACTCTATACTCCTAACAATGTCTCTTGTCCCACATGCTCTTCCGGAAGCTAGCCACTCCTCCAGCAGACGTAGAGATGGAGTCTTCTCCCTTTGAAGCTGGACTGCCTCTGCGACTGCCCCAATCAACAGGGTGTGGCAGAAGTAAGCTGCCATACATTTCCTGGTTCTTTTGGGATGCTCACTCTTGGAACCTGGGTGCCATGCTCTGAGGAAGGCTAGACCAGCCCTCATGGACATGTGCAGGTGTTCTGGCTGTCAGCCCAGCTGAAGTCCTGGTCAAAAACCAGTATCAACTATCAATTGTGTGAGTGAAGACACCTCTAGGTGATTCCAGCCTCCAGATTTCAAGTTATCTCCAGCATAAGAGAGAAAAGACAAGCTATCTCCATTGTCTGTCTGTATTTCTGATCTACAGAAAGTGGGAGCATAATGAAATGGTTGTTCTATGTCACTAAGTATGGAATGATTGTTATGTAGCAATAATAACCAGAACAGGGCATTCTGATTTTTTCCCTTAGGTGGTGGAGGTAAGCAGACTCTACAACCCAGTTCTTCATAACCCTGAGTGATGTCAGGGGAGCTCCTGGGTCACTCTGGTCAGTGATTTCTCCCTTCAACAGACTGTGAACAAGTGCACTTTCCCAGAGCACCTGATGCAAGATGATGGCCTGTCAAGTTGGTCTTAATTTCTCTCTGAAATGGGCCCCAACCGATGTTCCTGTGAAGGAATAGATGCTGTGTGCTTCGTCCTGCCTTCCCCCCTTAACAGCAGGGCCTCCACTCTGTCCCAGGGTCTTGGCAACATCACCCTGCTCCCATCCAACCCTGAGAGGGCTCACGTGAGCCCTCAGATCCAGTGCATCACCAGCCTCAGCTCAGTGACACCACCTACAGAGCTTCTATGCATGGGTAACCCCCACATGGCTCTCATGAATGGTGACAACTCTGGTGTCATGGGTAGGCTGGGGCTCAGGGGCAAGTGGTGGGAGATGTGGCCTCACAGCAGGATGGGGTCCAGATCTTGTCCTCTGGGCAACAGTCCAAGGGGGTGTTTAAGTCGAGGAGGGGTGAGGTAGGGGTCATGTTGACAAGTGGATGATGGGAGATTGAGTGCAAGCAGTGGAAATGGGTTTAAAGGAGACAGGAGAAGCTCTTTGTGAGGTAGAACAGACAGGATTTAGTTGCCAACTGAATGCTGAACACAGGAAGCAGTGATGGTGTTTTCCAATCAACGTGAATGGAAAGTGAAGGCATAAAACAAGAGCCAGAGGACAGGAGGCAGAACAAGGTGAAGGGGCAGGAAAAGAGGAGAGAAGTTGATGGATGACCTGAGCGTTGGACCAGGAGGAGTCAGGTGAACTTTAGGAAAGCATCGAAGGCCTGAAACGGGGATTTCAGGGGGCATCAGCCAAGAGCTGGCAGCAGAAGCCACAGGAATGGGCCCAGGTGTCCCAGGAAGGGGAAGTGTACCCACGGAGAAGAGGATGGGGCCGAAGGGCTCACCCTGGGGGACGGCCTTATGTGAAGGGTGGAGGGAGCAGTTACGGAAAGAGGACGAGAACTGGGAGAGTGGGCTCTCAGAAGACAACTTTCCCTAGCACCTGATATGGCTCCTGGCACCTAGCAGGTGCTCAGTAAATGTTTGCCAAGTGAAGAGACCCAGCCACAGGGCCAATGGAAGTTTATCTCTCACACAGGGAAAACACCAGACCAAATCGGAGGAGCAAAAGTTAGGGAGTGAATTTGGAAAAGAACAGCTACTTTTGGCTACGGTCTGTTCCAGGAGTGTCAGACACGTTGGCCTGACAGGCGTCAACTGGAGACGGGCTAGCGCTTTCCATCCAAATGTGTCAGGCAAGCTGTGACAGACTGCAAATGGTGACAGACGTGCGCTGCGTGGTGCGGCCCCTGCTGTCAGGCGGAGGGCAGGCTTCCTGTGGCGGGGTAGGAGGGATGGCAGGGAAGGAGGGCACTGCAACCCAGGCCCTGGGGCTGGAGCAGCACTGCCCGCCCCGTCCCCGTGACTGCCACGGTCAGCGGTCTCGTGCCATTCACAGGCCACTCACAGGCGAGGGTCCCACTGCTAGGAGCGGATGCAGAGATGGAAACAGCTGTGCGGGACACAAGGGGACATGATGGTGGAGAAAGGACAGTTGTCGCTGCTCAACACCAGCTACAGAGAAGCAGGAGAAGTTTGTGGACCTGAGGGCATCTGGGCAACAGGACCAGAAGCTGGCATCACATCCGTGAGATTTTTCTCTCTCCTGGGGCCTCTCCTGCCCCTGGAGGCGCTGGTGTGGGCGCAGAAGCAATGAGCCTTCCGGAAGCAAGAAAAGGCCGAAGCAGAGGTAAGGAGGATGGCGCAGGGAGGACCCGCAGAGAGCAGCCGGAGCACCAGATTCCGGAAGCGGGGTATTATTCGCATAAACGGAACACTGAATGCTCACCTTGCAGCAAGTGATTAAAACAACGTATTTGTGTCTCCCACTCTTCCTTTCCTCTTTCTTCAATGGGGTGGCCCTGCCCTGGATGAAGATGTAGGCAGGTCCTATGGACGTTTCCTCCTACTCTTGGGGAATAGAGGCCTTTCAGTGCTCCCAGTCTCTGCTCAGTAAAGTCACCACCCTGGCATTAACCTTCTCCACTCCTCTCCCTCCCCTGCCCCGGGCCATCCTGGAGTCAGGAAGGCAGGGGCAGGTGAGGAGAGAGAGGTGAGGGGGCATGTGTGGGCTCCATCCATTGCCGCCCTCTACCATGCTGTGGACCCTGGGAGCATGACCTCTGAGGGCCACATGGGCAGGCTCCCTTGCCCCTGGCTTCTGGTCGGGTTTGGCCGGTGGGAAACTCTAGCAAGAGATTGGAGGGAGGAGGAAATTAAGGTCACGATGTTTATTTCCCCATTTCATCCCTGTGGGCTGCATCCCTGGAAGAAGGTCCCAGTTCCTGCTGGCTGTCTACTGCCTTCAGTTGTCTCTCTGGGTCCAGGTGACCACTCTCTCTCTTTACCCATTCAAGTCCAAGGCTAGGAACTGCCAGGACCTTGACTGGTACAGGTAAGATGGTCCTCACTTGGCTTGGCCAGGCTTCTTGCTCTGCTAGCCTAGAGGACAAATGAAGCTGACTATTCTCCTTCTTGAGGCCCTTTCATGGACTCTTCAGAGGCTCCCCGTTTGCCCCTCAACTATGTTCCTGGTCCTGGGCAGTCCTCTGAGCATCCTTCCTCAGCCTCGCACGCAGTGGCATGCCTCCAGCCTCCTCCCTGGGCTCCTCACCCCTCCAGACGGCCCAAATGGACAGAGCCCATGACAACCCACATCTAGTCCTTGGAAAAGTCTCATGCTTCCCTGTCCCCAGCCAGCTGTGGGAGGGGGCCACACTCTCCGCTCCTCTGGCACAGCTTTTCTCTGGTCCCATGGATGATTCCCCTAGCAGGATGGGACTCTGGCCCACTGTCAGTTTCAGATTTCTCAGGCATGAGTCAAGCACCAGCCTGTGTGTCCCCAAACTTCAGGAAACTCTTCAAAACTCCCTGGTTCAACCCTTTGGAGGCCCTCTCACTAAGCTTGGGCTACAGAGGAGGAGCCCCGAATCGGAAGTGGAGCTCACAGTAAGGTAACAGCTCTCTCCAAAGACATGTGTTCATCCATCTTCACCCCCAAAGACATCATCCCCCACAAAGCCCCTCTACCCTCATACTTCTTTTCATATTTCCAAAGGGAGTGAGTCTTTTTAAGATTCATGAAGTAGGTTTGTGCCTATTTTCTTTGAAAACATTGCCATGTGAACCATCTCATTCACTTTGGTAGGTAAAAGTCTTTCATATTAGAAACCCAGTCAAAAATGACTTAATGAGAATCTCATTCTAACATCTTGTTGTGCTATCTTAGAGCAAGCCACCTGATCTTTGGGAGTCTCAGTTGTAAAACATAACAGTGGGTTCAGAAAAGTTAGCTCAGTTTGCTAGTATAATTGATCCACATTTGTTTGCATCACAAAAATATAAGCTCAGTGAAACCCAAGAGATGTTTCTTTGGGTTCACTATTATACTCCCTGTACTTGGTCCACGGTAGGCACATTCCTATTGAATGAAAAATGAACAAATGCTTAGTTGAGAGGATTTCTCCTAAGATCAAAAACGAGATGGGCATAGGAAAATATTTGGCAAAAAACCCCAAAAACAAAACGCTACAAAATCCAAAGACACTCCTTTGGGAGCAATATGATTGCCCAGTGGTAGGCTTGCCTTTTTAGATCAAGCATTGTCAGGGCCGCCTCTCCATTAGCTCTCCCAGCCCTTCTCTGATACTCTGCCCTGCTCAGCCTGCTCCAGTCACCCTGGCTTACTGGCTGTTCCTGAAACCATGTGCTACCTCAGGGCCTTTGCACATGCTGTTCTCAGTTTTTAGGACACTCTTCCCCCAGGTATGCCCATGGCTCACTACCTCATGGCTGGATCTCATTGGAGATCCCTGCTACACTGCCCAGATTTTATCCTGTGAATCTTCCTCCTAGCCTTCTGTAAAGAGGTCTGCACTTACCCTGGATGACTGTGCATTGATAAACAGAGTTTTCAGGGGTTACTAGACACCAACTCTAAACTGCTGGTAGTTCCTGGGAGACCCAAAACAACAATGTGGTTCACAGTCAGGGGGAGGCTGTTTTTTTATTTCAATTGGGAGAGACTGGGATGAAAAAGTTTTATTTTTGAACCTAGCCAGTTTAGTTCCTTTATATTTTCTCTAAATGCTGCTTGAAAATGGACCAATTATTTGTGTCTTTTTTTTTTTTTTTTTAGATTTTATTTATTTGCGAGAGAGAGAAGGAGAGACAGAGAGCATGAGAGGGGGGAGGGTCAGAGGGAGAAGCAGGCTCCCCGCCGAGCAGGGAGCCCGATGCGGGACTCGATCCCGGGACTCCAGGATCATGACCTGAGCTGAAGGCAGCCGCTTAACCGACTGAGCCACCCAGGCGCCCTATTTGTGTCTTTTGATTTGGAGCTAAAAACGCTAGTGGTCCTCTGGCATTCTACTTGGAAATCTCTTTCCCTACACCTACTCAGGCAGGAGGTACATTTATAATGTTTCCACGTGACTCCAGGCAACAGCTCTGCTAACCTTTCCTCCTCTATGTCCAGGGGTCTCCTTTCCCCCAGCACTGAAGAGCACTTTCTTCTTTCCCATAAGCCCTCAGGACAGCCTCCTCAAGGCTGGCGGAGCTTCTGTAACCTCCTGGTGGCACGACAGAGGTGCCCAGCTCAGCTCTCCCCAAGAGAGAATCTGCACAAGGAGTACAGAGCACCAAAAGTCTCCCGCCCTGGCCACCAGTCTCAGGGCAGGGAGCTACTGGCCAAGACCTGAATATGGCAGGGGTAGCTGGGCTCAGCCATCTTGACCCAAGAGGCTCGTCTTCTGTGGACAACCCTGTGCTAGAGCTCCCGCTGGGCTGGCTGGAGTGCTCTCAGAGCTGCACTGTCTCCCAAGGCTCCATTTAGCCCATCCTCCATCCCCCTCCCTTCACCTCCTTCCCCTCATTTTGTGGAAGTCAAGCCTATATCTACAGCCTTAGAGGTTCTCCCTTCCTACCTCTGCTCACTCTCCTCTTCATCATTCCAAAGTATTACCACCAATAATCATGAGAAGAAAATTGAAACACTGCTAAAATCATATTAAAGCATTCCAATTCGATCTGAAATTACAGTTTTAACTTCTGAGCTTGACCAATTTGCTGAAGTACCAATTTAATAATCAGGCCTTTTATCTCTGACTTCATCTGTCTGCATTAGCAGCCAGTCCTATGATTGAAAATCAACGTCTTAATGTAATAGTTCTTTGATTTATGGAACATTTGCACTAGGAGCATTTTATTATAGACAAATGAGTTATAGCATTTTAAGGTGTACATTTGAATTTTAAACTAGTTTAAGAATATTACTGTATAAAGTAGAAGCTAAAACACTGGAGTAGTAACGTTGATAAATAACTCTGTGTTTACCATAAATGGTCTGCACACACTCTGCAATGAACAGAACTGGGTCTGGTGGGTCCATCGATGCAGCCTGATGTTTCAAATCAATGGAGGCACTTCAGGGTTATCTTCAAAGTCGGGATCTTCCTCACTTGCTGTAATTTTGGGTTCAGATTGAACTCTTCGGGGCCTGTGTTTTTTCTCTTGAACTATGTTAGCCACATCAGGGAAGGAATGCTTGCTAGGATCTACTTCTAGTTTCTCAATTTGCTTGCTTCTACAACAGCAAAAAAGGCAAAAGGAAATTGAGATGCCTTTTTAAATGAAATTTCAAACAGAATCAATCATCCATTCATTTATTCAGCAAACATCAGCAAGTGCTATCCTTAGAGCATAGAGATGCTTATAGAGCATACAGCATAGAGATACAATAAGAGACTGTCCCTGGTTTCAGGTAGCTCAGAGCCCTGTAGGAGCAAGAGTGGAGAAGTAAAGTGCTGGGGAGTTAGGCTGGGAGACTCTGCTCATTTGAGAATCTGTATTTATTCACTTTTTAAAAGATTTAATTTTTAAGCAATCTCTATACCCAACATGGGGCTCGAACTCACAACCTGAGATCAAGAGTTGCATGCTCTACTGACTAAGCCAGCCGGGTGCCCCACACCTGAGAATCTTTAAATGATACAGCAGGCAAACCCCACAGCCAGGATCAATAACAGAACCACTATGGACAGGTCTTACTCCTGAATGTAGTTAATCAGGCTCCTGGACCCTGCTGCTTTAGATGATCCAGCCTGCATGCAGGAGCATTTATATACATTCGGGTGCCTAGAAAGCTCTGTCCACCAGTTTCCCCCACAAGATCCCACTCCTGCTGCCGGCACTCAGTTCTCTTGGTGACAGTTACGTGAAAACAGAACAAGAAAGATCCCCATGCCTCCATCATATAGAAAATTCTAGATACTATAGGTCATTGGGCTACTTCCCTGGTAATTTCAATCTGTAGGTCTGGGGTTGGGCCCAGTACTCTGTATTTATATCAAGTTCCCCCCAGTGCCTTTGATAATCAACTTATTTTGGAATCACTGTACTGGTCATTCTGTCAGTCATTCAGCAGAATATATTAAGTGCCTCTATTCCAGCCCCCAGCCATTCTATGGTCTGTGCAAATAGGCACGTTTCCTAGTAGCATCTAACAGTACAGCATAGAGTTCGAATAGAACATTTATCACATTATCATGTAATTGTCTCATTATTGGTCTGTTCTCCCTATTAGACCAGCGTCCTTGAAGCAATTATATTGTCTTTTTCACCTTGTATCTTTGGTATATAGCTTTACTGAATACATGTTAAATAAATGAAAAAACATTATACTACTGTGCAATCCTGAAATTAAATAAGACATCTTTGACCTACAGAAAATCACAATTGGCTTCATCCAGGAGCTCCATACTGATGTCCTCAGACACAGTGTATGGTGGGGAGGGAGGTTTGACTTTCTCTGGAGAGTGTAAACCCTCTGTTGTTCTTGTAACCTTTTCCCCCTCATTCCTGTTGGCTGAGTAGCCCTTGAAGGCACTTGAGGTTTTTATTTTTCTCAGTGTTTTGACTAATACACATGGACCCGCTGAAGGAGAGTGTAATGTATACAAAGAATATAAAGCATAAATATTCCAAAGACCCAGACTGTACGCTATAAACTATGTAGTCATTATTAAGTATAGCTTTACATTTTAATTCCCATGCTCTTATTTAAAAGGCTATCGTATCTATGACTTAATTAAGTAAATACCTAAATTCGTCTATTATAATTATGTTGACTTTGAGGAAAAGCAGCCTATCTCACTTCCAGGCATATACCTCTTGGGCCACAACTTCTGGATCTTAGTAATAAACACTGAACTCAGCCAGATGTCACCCCCTTCAGATGTTGTGAGGAATAATTTGCATGTAGGACTTTAATTGGTCATGAGTCTCTGGGTAATGGACAGTGAGCAGATAGGCCAGGGGCACCTGTGGATCACACTAATCCCAAAATAAAGAGGAGAGGGGCTTTTGTCCCCCTCAATGTCAGACGCCCAACAGATGCCCATTACCAGTTTAGTTTTACCCACCACCTGACTGTCAGCACCAGAACTTCTGGAGTCTAATTAAGAATAACTGGAAAGCAAAATGAATATTTTTATCACCATGGAAGAAAGCAAGAGAAAAGGTCTAAAATCACTAGGCATAAAACACATCAAAGATTGATTCCTTTTATTAAAGAACATAAGGAAAGAACTTGCTTCTGGTAATATGGAAGGCTAGCATATTTGGACCAAAGATTCCTGCCTCCCATTAAAAACTTTAGGGAGGTCAGGAAAGATGTGATAAGATAATAAGGAACCCTAAGGGCAGAATTCAGTAAAAGGAGGAACGAGGGAGGAAGTAGATCCCTGAAGCCACCTTTGCCCTGAGGGAATTTGCTGAGTCCCTAAAGTGGTGCTTTTTGGTCTTGCTGGCCTTATGGAGTCTGGGAACAGGGGTCAAGGCCCTGAGTGTGCCAGGTGAGCAGTCTGACAGGACAGCCTCTCTACCAGAAGGCTTTTCTGTCATGTAAGAGTGAATGAAAAGTAAACCCACTCTGCCCACCACCCTGGGGACTGTGAGAAGAGTGGGACAGAGAAAGGCTGTGTTGGGAAAGCCATGGTTAAAAACCACCGGTCTTGAATTTAGAGTAAAGTGGTTCCAAACTGGCAGTGTCCTCAGGTAGGGTCTGCCCCAAAGCACATGCCAATTTTTTTCCCAGGCTCAGCACCTCCCAGGCTTCTGAGAAGCCCCCAAACTATTTCCTAAGGCAATAGAGCAGCTCACCATCAAAATTAAGATCACCCAAGGAAAAGGGTCACTTTGCATGAGAACAAGCAGAAGCAGTAAGAACACAAATAGAAACAACCTCAGATTTTGAATATGAAAGAATGAATTATGAAACCAATAAGATGTTTCAGACTTAATAGCATAATGTTGAACTTTTCTTCTGGGACTGGCAATCAGGCAAAGATGCCCGCTCTTCATCTCCATTCTACATCGTACTGGTGCCTTTCCCTACGCACTAAGGCATGAAAAAGAAGTAAAAGATACAAGATTAGGAAGAAAGAAAGTCATCATTCTCTGTAGATATATAGAAAATCCAAAAGGACCAACAAATTAATAAAATCAGACGAGAGATCAGCAAGGTTGCCAGGTACAAAATCAAACACAAAAGTGAATTACTTTTCACTTCCACCATCATCTTCCACCAGGTGATGGTTGTAAATTATTGCCATAGATGCCACCGAGTTGTATACTTTTAGATACTTAAGATGGTGAATTTTATGTTATATGTATTTTACCACGATAAAAAAATCAATTGCAAATCTGTATACTAGCAATAAAAACACATTTCTGATAGCATCAAAATACCATACACCTAAAAAATTAATACAACATGGGTATATTTAACATGAATCTGGACATAAGCCTTGCAGCCTTCACAAGAAATAACTCACTATGGATCACTGACCTAAACACAAAATGCAAAACTGTGAAACTCCTAGAAGAGAACGCAGGAGAAGAGCTAACCAGCCCTGGGTACGGCGATGCCAGTTTAGGTACAACAGCAAATGCACAATCCATGAAAGAAATAGTTGACAAGCTGGATTTCATTAAAATTAAAAACTTCTGCTCCATGAAAGACGATTTTGGGAGAAAGACAAGACAAGCCACAGACCGGGAGAAAATATTCGCAAAAAACATCTGATGAATGACTGTTATCCAAAACATACAAAGAACTCCTCAAACATAAGAAAACAGTGTGATTGGAAGATGGGCCAAGGACCTTCGCAGACACCTCACCAATGAAGATGTGCAGCTGGCAAATTAGCAAATGAAAAGATGCTCCAGACCATATGTCATCAGGGAAATGCAAATTAAAACAACAAGGAGATACAAGTACATGCATGTTAGAATGGCCAAAGTCCAGAATGTTGACACTACCAAACGCTGGCAAGAATGAGGAGCAACAGGAACTCTCATACATTACTAGCAGGGATGGAAAGTGGTACAGCCACTTTGGAAGACAGTTTGGCAGTTTTTTCACATAACTAAACACACCCTTAACCATGCAATCCAGCAATCGCACTTCTCGGTATTTACCCAAAGGAGTTGAGAATTTATGTCCACACAAAAACCTGCACACTGTGTTTATAACAGCTTCATTCATAATTTCACAAAACTGGAAGCAACCAAGATTTCTTTCAGTGGGCAAATGGATAAATAAATTGTGGTCCATCCAGATAATGGAGTATTATTCAGCACTAAAAAGAAATACATTATCAAGTCATGGAAAGACATGGAGGAACCTTAAATGTATATTACTAAGTGAAAGAAGCCAATCTGAAAAGGCTACATACTAAATGATTCCAACTCTAAGACATTCTGGAAAAGGTAAAACTAGAGAGACAGTAAAAAGATTAATAGTTGCCAGGGGTGGGGGTGGGGGAGAGAGGGATGAATGGGTGAAGCACAGGTATTTTTAGGACAGTGCAACTACTCTGTATGATATTATGACAGTAGATAACTGTCATTATATATTTGTCAAAACCCACAGAATGAACAACACTGAGTTTGAACCTTAATGTAAACTATGAATTTTGGGTGATAATGATGTGCATCAATGTAGGTTCAACAGCTGTAACAAATGTACCACTCTGGTGGTAGATGTTGACAGTGGGGAAGACTGTGCATGAGTGGGGGCCATGGACATATGGGAAATCTCTGTGCTTTTCACTCAATTTTTCTGTGAACCTAAGACTGCTCTAAAGAAAAATGTCTATATATATAAAAAAAAAAAAAGACACCATGAATGTAGTAGGAAGGCAAGCCCAAGAACAGACTAAGAGTTATAATTCTGGCTCTACTATCACTTAGCAACTTTGTGATCTTGGGCAAATTAATCTCTTTGAACCTCAGTCCATTAGGAATAACCCAATTTCTCTTACAGTAATTTTGAAGATGAAAGACAGAGAGTATCATGGAGCACAGACTAGGCACTCCACACTCAATAAAACCATTCTGAGCAAGTTATGTGTCCTCCTTGATCAGACAGTGTCATGGGACTACGAGAGTTCACAGCATCGGTTACCTTCCCACAAAACATGATCCCCTCTGGTCCCAGTGAACAGAACCTTACTCCACTGATCTTCCGCCTGCAGTCACTCTGTCTGCATAGTAAGAGCAAAGGCTCGCTCTAGCTATGAGAGGTCTATTGTTAGGTCCGCCATCCTCCTTCCCATTGAGCTCACAGCTGCCTGACCTCGTTCCCACGTGCAGCCTCCACAGGCAGCTGTTTGGTTCATGGGATCGCCCAGCCAGAGGCTGAGGTGATGTGGATGGTGACGTTTGTCAATGATGAAGGAGCGCTGCCACAAACAACCCTCACATAGATATGTAATGCATAGCTGGGAGGTGATTATTTCTCAGCAGTACAAACGAACAAGAGAGGCTTTGCAAATGTAACATAGGAAGTAATCACTGTAATGGTGATCTCCCCGGGGTCTGAAGACCAGCTCCATGCTGTTTGCCATGACTTGGCTTCCTGTTCCTGCGATTCCTTACAAACTGGATTCACACTCCTTACATGTGTGGATGCTGCTGGGGGTCAATTATGACCATGGATATTCGTAATAGCGTAATACCCTTGAATCTCTGTAAGTTACACATATGTCTGACATGGAAGCCACTAAACTAGGAAATATGAGAGTGGGTCTCCAAGGTTAAAAACAGAAACCCACCTATCAGAAGGAATCCAACTCCACACCTGTTGTTCAGACAAACCCGTTTGAAAATCCACAAAACTTCCACAGTTGACTCAGAATATATGAATGCCTGACTGCTTGTATTATGCAAGACGTAAATATAGCTCTTGTTCAGGTATTTTTGTGATGATAATTTCAGCATATACATTTGTATCACAAAGATAGTTTGCCTGGGTTCAAAATAGATTTTGCCATCTGGATTGTAAGAGTCTGGAAATCATGACAAGCAGAAGGAAAGCCGAAAGGCCTGGGATGTGCATTCTAAGGAAGAACTGAAATGAGGAGACCTCTGTCCAGAATACTTTAAGGGATGCCACTGCTCACAGGAGCTGGGCTTTGTTCTGAGGGTCTTCAGGCTGCAGAGCTAGAATGTTCAGCGGGGAATGGAGGAGAGGCTTCCTGCCACTGGGGAGTATGGAGAGCAAGGAGGGAGCCGGTGGGAGAGAGGTTGACGCAGAGGCTTGAAGATCACCTGTGAGTAGGAGGTTGACAGGAGGGTACATGATGGGGCCTCTTGGCCCTTGCATCCCTGAGAGTTTTAGGATCTATGAAGTGACATATCACGGCTACCCGAACTTCAGACATCCTAAACTTCTCTCCCTCATTTGCCCCATCTGTAAGCTGAGGATAAAATTGGGAAGGACAAAGTGTGTTAATATGCGTGAAGCACACAGAACAGTGCCTGATACAAAGGGAGTGCTCAGTCAATGTTAGTGGTCACTGGTGCTGACATCACCACTCTTACCATTATCGTCACAAGTAACTGGGGCCTGTACATACACAAGGTTTGTTTTTTTAGGGATCAAGAGCCCTACAAATCGAGAGTCTACATTTTGGAAATAAACATTAACATTCACAGCAGGAATCCTTTATAAACTTTAAATAACTGTATCTCTGGGGAAGGTACATTCTAGACACCAAATGACAATGAAGAGAACGATAATAAAGCTCAAGACAGACAGCTGGGGAGGTGGTACCTTTTGTTTGTGTGCTCTCTGCTGCTGTCCAAGGTACTTTCCCCAGCCTTTGATGTTTGTCTCCAACCTGTGATTACTCCGTCTACCTGAAATCAAAATACAACACACACTAAGTGGTACATTACTCTCTGATATATCCTCAAAAATATACACTACCTATGTATTTTTAAGAAGTTAAAACATTTTAATTTTCTCTACACAGTCCATAAAAGAGTCTAACTATAAGCCCCTGTATGTGGTATGAGAAAATTATATCACAAATTGTGAAGGATAGCCACAAGCTATCCTTCATCTGCCAAAGGCCCAGCAAGAGGAATGCAGTGAATTAATTCATGTAACAAATATTTTCTGAGAGCCAGCGACATGCCAGACACTGCTTGGGGGTCGGGGGGTGGGAATACAGATGTGGTGGAGACATTGCCTCTGAGCTGCCCCGCTCCACATGCATGTTGCAGCGGGAAGCACACCGAGGTAGAAGCCCAAATCCCAACCTTCCCGGCACACTGAACCCCATGAGATATGAGCTCGAAGGCCACTTCTGGTATGAAAAATTCTGTAAAAATTCTGTAATTCTTCCACTTATTTTAAACCAAATAAGCTCAGTGCTAAGGATGTTGAGTTCTCAATAAATAAAACTGATTTAATCCAACAAACATACAGCAAAGATTATTCACACCCAGCACCTTTCCCTTAGGAAGCTCAAAGGTACAAGAGTGTGGGGGCAGAAGAGAACATGTGGCCATTTACTAGACCCAGACACCACGCTGGACATATATGCCTGCCAATATGAGGCAGTTCACTTGTTTTATTTAACCCCTAACTCCCAGTATTCCTATGAGACAAGGATTATTTGTAGGCAGATAGAAGGAATTTTAAAACTCCTCTTTTCGTGTTGTTTTCGTCCACTGACCAAGATGGCGGCTCCTGCCTTTTCTTTCCAGGGAAGAGAGAGGTCTGGAGTGTGTACATTTCCCTCTCCACCCTAATCATTTTTCTTTGGGGAAGAAGTACTTCATTTACTGGCCATATCTCACTGGTGGGCAGGGTCACTCCTCTGCAGGTGAGGGACATCGCTGCCCTTTCTCTTTTGGGCCTGAGACTTCACTTACTGCACAGCAATGGTCAGATCCATGAAGAAACAGACTAGGCTTGGACTTTGAGGGTCTGGTCACCATCCCCACTCCCATCTGCAGGCTCAGGCAAGCATACTGGACTCATTATCTGTGCATGGGAAGGGAATCAGGAGCCCCAAGGTAGTCTCAATCTTAAGCTAGATTCTCCAATCCAAGCTTTACCAAACCTCTGAATCAGAGCGGTGGCCCCTTAATCCAATTATTAGATGGGGTAATCTGTTTCCCATCTGACTAACGATTCTTGGTTGTATGTCCCATTGGTTAGAGCCCCAGAAAGCCTATCCCATTGTTTGTCACATGAATGTTTAAGGAAGTGAATGGTGAACAAAGAAATAAAGTAATGAATCCTAATCTGAGGGACGGTAGAATCAAATTTGGGGAGGGGCGCCTGGGTGGCTCAGTCATTAAGCGTCTGCCTTTGGCTCAGGTCATGATCCCAGGGTCCTGGGATCGAACTCCGCATCGGGCTCCCTGCTCGGCGGGAAGCCTGCTTCTCCCTCTCCCACTCCCCCTGCTTGTGTTCCCTCTCTCGCTGTGTCTCTCTCTGTCAAATAAATAAATAAAATCTTTAAAAAAAAAAAAGAATCAAATTTGGGGAGGTGAATGCCTGATGGATAACTATCCCTTGATGGTAATCTTTCTATGTTGTGGTATAGAACCAGTGTTTTAGACAGTGCAGTTGTATATTTATCATATTTAAAAACAATTCAATCCATCTGTGGGTGTGATTTCATGCAGCTCCCTTATGCAGAGGAAGATGCAATAGGTTTGCCCTTCCCTTCCCATAGACCTCATGGGAGGGCCCCTGTATGATGCAGAAAGGAAAGATCTGCTGAAACCCCACCCTTTCAGTGTGTCTACTGAATACTTGACTGGGAAAAATACCTGTAAGTACCACACATGGTTTGTGCAATGGCCAGACTTGTGCTGAGACCCTGGGAGAAAAGAGCAGTGAATATTGCAGGGCCCAAGGACACTACATTTCAAGTCTGGAAGAGTTTGTTCAGAAGCGTTTTAAAAGAGTCTGCAGAACAAAAACTTATAGAAGAATACTGTGGAAGAATCAGCAGCTAAAGCTACCAATGCAATGTTTACTGAATAATTAAAGGAGGTGACTCATGGAAAGGTTTGCCCAACGAAGCAGATTCTATTATCATCAAACACGGGTTTTTTGATTTGTTTTTTGGAGGAGGTTGATTCTAACATGTTTTATTTCCTACGCTTTAAAATGTATTAATGTCATAATTTTGTGTTCCATTAATTTCTTGTTGGCTAATGATTGATGTTATATTTTCAGATGTTAATGTTGGTAAGGTATGTGTTTACACTACTTAAATATGAAAACTTAACTGAGTTTTCCTCCTTTTGTTTAACTGAACTAGTGTGATGAATGCAAATATTTCCCCCACCTTCCTGGCCTATCCTTGAGGACATGGAAACACTATTTAGTAGCTACTGAGCCCAGTTCTATTTTATTAAGCCATATTAATATCAAACATGAAGGAAAAGATACAACTGAGGGGACTAAACAGGGACACGTGCAGCTGAGGGGAGCAGAGGGAGAGGTTGCTGATGTTAGGGTAATGAGAACTGGCCCCTTCTTCCTGCAGTGTCTCAGGGAGGCAGCAGGACCTCTGGGACACGTGGCTGCACCGTTGGGTGGAGCAACACTGTCCACTGGAACTTTCTGCAATGAAGGAAATGTTCTGTGCAGTCCAACATGGGGTTCCCAAACATCTGTCAGCATACCTGAGCTACTAAAGGTTTACTTTTATTTAAATTTAAGTAATTTTAGCTAACCAAGCCAGAGAGGTGGGAACATGGTTATGGTGAGCCCCAAATGTATGTGTGGGCTGCCTGATTCCTCTTCAGGGTGAGGGACTTCCATTCACACCAGTTACCCCTAATTCATCTGTGGTCCTTGACTATATGGCCTTTACAGTTCTGGAAGTCTCTGTCCCTTCCTCAACTTCCCAAGGGTAGCTGGGACCTGGTACCCTGATGGGAGTGTGAGAACTTGGGGCCTGGCTCCCAAACTCTCTGATCACTGATCTTGCTCCTGGCTCAGTTCTTCCCTCCCCCTCACAGGCAGCTGTCCTGAGGGCACGCCCTCACAGACATGGTGCATGCTCCTCTCCATCTCAGATCTGTTCCCAGGGAGCAGTGGCACCTTTGCATTTTTTTTTTTATTTTTGAATATTTTAATTACATTAAATGAGGCCAATGTTAGTTAAAAAATCATTAAATTGTCAATTTTAAGAAAAAAGCTCTTGAGCCAAAAGTACAAATTTTGTATTGCTTTGCGTTGTAAATGCACTAACAAGAATGGGAGCATATGCATAATTAGAATCTTAAAACACCCCGTTTCTAACACTGTTATTTGTCACATAATAAGCTCAGACAAAGATTCACTGTGTTTATGGAAATGCAAATAGAATCACAAATTTGGAACTTTTCTTCACAGAGAATTTGCTGTGCACCAGAATCTAAATGTGTTTCTTATTTTTAAAAGATATTTTCAGCTTATTTAGTTCCAAAGATTCTTTTAAGTTTAAAAGTTAGGAGGAACTAAGAAATCAGTAAGAAAAATATTGACCCCAACATTCATATTAACACCAAAATTCATCTTAACACCAATATTTATATTAACAGCAGGTAAAACACTTCTGATGAGATCTGATTTTCTCCAGCAGAAGATCGCAGGTTCAGGTCCTGAAAAACTGCCGGTTGTTTTCCTCCTGTACTTACAATGCTAGCATTGCTCTTCTTCTAAGAAGTGATGTTCATCAACACTAAACATCTTAATCATTTGTACTAAGTATGTTTAGGGATGACTGATAGATAAGCTGTAAGGGCCAAAATATGTTCAATAAATTAGATCACGGGGAATAATGGTTTCCTGAATCCATAGAAAGAAATGTAATCAGCTTCCTGAAAATTCAATTGTGGGACAGGCACAAAGGTACAAATTAACGTTTTAATGATGTGATATTACTTTAATTCTCATAGAGTCATGCAATTTCATGCAGTTGAAAGTTGAGAGTGAACATGGAGGTAGTAACCACGTCCCTTTTTCTATAGAAGGCAAATGTCCCTTCTAAGGCTTTCCTGGCAGATGACTTTCCAGCTTTTGCTGAAATCCTACCCTGGGATGGAGTCTCATGACTTCCTGGGGCAGCACCCGGCACTGAGACAATCTCCCTCTACTTTTATTTTATTTTATTTTATTTATTAAAGAAAGGCAGACTGCCACATGGAGTACCTCATTTAGCTGTGTCTGGAGTCTTGGAAACTTGACTACCCTATGTTCTCCTACAAATGGACCTTGAGTTTGTTTGGAGGACCTTGAGTAAATAGCGCAGCTATTCCTATACCCTTGACAGAAGAACAGTCCTCCTCTAACAGGGAGGGTCATCCTCTTCCACTGAGCATGCAGCTTTGGGAGGGACGCACATGGAACAGTGAGGGAGGAAGGGGACACCCGCCTGGCCAGCCAGATCAGCCCAATCAACCCTGGCAATCAATGGGGTGACAGATGTCCTAGTCAGATCACCCTCACATCCTATTTTATTTTTTTTTAGTGTAACTTATTTTTTTGTTTCAAGTTTTTATTTAAATTCCAGTTAGTTAACATATAGTATAATATTGGTTTCAGGAATAGAATTCAGTGATTCATCACTTACATACAACACCCAGGGCTCATCCCCACAAGTGCCCTCCTTAATGCCCATCCTCCATCTAGTCCATCCCCCCCTCCAGCAACCCGCAATTTGTTCTTCATAGCAAGAGTCTGTTCTACCATTTGCCTCTCTCTTTTTTTCCCTATGTTCATCTGTTTCATTTCTTAAACTCCACATATGAGTGAAATCATATGGTATTTGTCTTTCTCTGACTGACTTACTTCGCTTAGCATCACACGCTCTAGTTCCATCCACATTGTTGCAAATGGCAAGATTTCATTCTTTTTCACGGTTGAGGAATATTCCATGATTGTCGTGGCTTTTTCCTTGTACCTCTACTTTAACAAAATGTTATGATTGTTTTCCCAACTATAGAAATCACTAAGACAAATAAACCCAGACTGGGCGTGCTGGGTAAAATTCAATAAACAGACACAAGGGAGAGAGACCCAGCTCTCGATCCTTGTCTTCAGGTTGAACAATAGAAATTACCAATACCTGACTATTTTTGCCCTACAAAACAGTGATTTCACATGGTTCAACTTGTTATTTATATGAGGCTGAAGACGAATGAGCAGTCACTCCACTACAGATGAAGACTTGCTATAATGATAAATTAAAAGAGCACATGGACAAAGAACAAGGAATATAACTAGAAATAATTATTGAGGAACAAAATATAAAACAATCAACCTTTTAATTTTTTCTTGTGAATTTACCCTGTCTTCTTAAATTATAGTCTTCAGCAAAATCAGAAGTAAATTTCTCTTTTCTTGGATTTTCACTTTGTACCATAATGTCACCTATTACCTCCATTAAATCTTCTCAAGGAATATTTACTGAGCATCTACTATGTGCCAAACATAGGAGTAAGTGGTAGATATGGAATGATAGATTGAAAAATTATCCCTGATCATCTCAGGAGAGATAAAGACATATAAGCAATTAAAATACACTGGAGAAAGTGCAACTGATAGATACATGCATATACTAGTATGGAAGCCCAGGGAAGGGAGGGCTGTATCCTGGTGGCATGGGGAAGGCTTCCTGGAGGACGTGAGGTTTGATATGAATTTTAAAGAATAAGCAGGAGTTTGCCAGAAGATGGAGATTATGTGGGAATGAAGAACATTCCAGGGAGAGAAAGAAAGCCTAAACAAAGACAGGAAGGTAAATGACCACATAAACTAGACAGAATATTGGGCAGATAATAGCTGGAAACAAGGGTGAAGAACCAGGCAGAGATCAGGTCTCAGAAGACTTTATTTTAAAGTGTTTGAACTTTGCACAAGAGGTGATGGGAATCTCTGCATTTTTTTTTTCCTCTCAGCAAAACAGCAATATTCTCAATGTACTTTTATTTTCATTAGTCAAAGTGTGTGATGTGAACAAAATGTTTAAGTCCAGGGGAGTGGTAGTTTTTGAAAGAAAGTGTTTCTTTCATCATGAGGTAAAAATATACTCTTTTTTTTTTTTTTTTTACTATTACAGTTATATTGCTTCCTCCTCACCCCAAACTTTATTCTGAAAGTACTAATGACATGCAATTTTGTTGGGAACTGTGTAAACGTGTGTTCTGGTCATCAAACTTATTGTCAGAATACTGACATGTAAATTACTGGCTGACTGATCTGTTCTTCTGAGCTCCTGTTTGCCTGTCAGCTCCAGATGTGTGTACATTTCTCTAGCTTCCCACTGTCCGCCATGAAGGAGGTTTTAGACTCTGCATTCAGGATCACTGAGCACTTCTACACCCTCTTAGAAGGCATCATTTGCATGAAGCACAATCCATTACTCACAATTTCCCCTGCGTGGGAGAATAGGAAAGTTCAAATGGAGATTGGCCCTTAAAAGAATTTAATGTTAATAATTGACTTTCACACTCTTCAGGCGAGGCTTCTGTGGTATTTTCATGAGGATGTGATACGGAATCCAAACCCACAATACAGGTGCTGAGCCTGTTTGCTGTTCTATGCACGCGTTGCCCTGTTTCTGCTCTATAGAGTCCTGGAATATGGACCTTCCAGTTTTCATTGCCCAGCTTCCCATGTCACGTGGCTTCCAGCTGGGTGTGGCGAATGGGAAGCACTGGAGGGAAGCTGGCGGACTAAGAAAGAGGCTCCAGATGCCTCTCCCACAGTCCCTATTTGCGAGAACAACTTCTCCAGCAGTGGTAGAGTCTACTCTGTGGCTGCCCAAGAGGTCGCTGCAGGTCTGGTTTCTTCCAGGTGACACTAGTGCATGGTTTCCGCCAACACCACCTCCTCCCTCTGCCCTGGGAGAAGAGGTAGCCACCTGATGTTCTAGGTTTCTGGGTGGTCTTACTCCCCCTTCTTTGGCATCCTAGATCTTCTATTACCCATGTAATACATTTCCTGATTTACTCCTATAAGGTACATTGCTGTATAAATCTCCTGTGTACATTTTCAGTACTTAAGTGTTTCCTGATTTTTCATTAGACCCTTAACTGATTTCCTCCATGTTTCTCACACCTCTGGGTACTTGTTACAACACACATTTCCACAACATCTAATTAGAATCTGCGGATAGTGGTCTAGGAATCTAGTTTTTGACAAGCTCTCTCCAGGTGATTCTTAGGATCAGGCAAGTTTTGAAAACAGACTTACTGATCCCACAGATTTGAGGCTTTTTTGGATGCGATTCATTTAAACAAGCCACATCTATGGGATATGATAGGGAAAGACAGCTATTGGTAGGTTTTAAGCATAAGAATAAAATGATCTGATTTATGTTTTAAAAAGGTCACTTTGGCTTTTATATGAGGAAGGAATCAAGAGGTGGAAAGCACAAAAGTAGGGAAACAAAAAGAGGCCTGTTTGAGGTGGTCCAGCTGGGAGATGACACCGGCATGGACAAGGGTGAGGCGGGGAGACAGAGGTGAGTAACAGAATTCAGGATATGGTTGGGTAGTAGTGCTGACCAGGTGGACATGCGAGGGGAAGAGGTAAGTCAAGGATGTCTTCAAATCTTTGACTTGGACAACTAAGTATGTGATGGTGCCATTTTCTAGGACAGGGACAACTATGGGGGGAGCAAGTCTGCACAAAGAAATTAGGGGTTCATTTGGCCATTTGAAATTAGTCATGCTGGTTTTTTTAATTTTTTAAAAATTTTTTTTTAAAGATTTTATTTATTTATTTGACAGAGAGAGAGAGATAGCGAGAGCAGGAACACAAGGAGGGGGAACGGGAGAGGGAGAAGCAGGCTTCCTGCCGAGCAGGGAGCCCGACGCGGGACTCGATCCCAGGACCCTGGGATCATGACCCGAGCCGAAGGCAGACGCTCAACGACTGAGCCACCCAGGCGCCCCCTAGTCATGCTGATTTATGCATTCATTTTGGCTTATCAATTGACAGGTACGTATAAACAGTCTTTGATTCAAAACCTATACAGCTTGCTAATGTTTACATTTTTTATTTTCCAAATAATAATTATATTTTTTGTTTCCTTTGAAGTTTAATAGCACTTTAGGACAGTATTTTGAATTTCTCAATTTATTTATTGGTTTACTCTGTAATTTATGCTTAATATTATTTTTAATGATTAGTAATTAAATGTAATTTCTATGATTTCCTTTTGGAAATGAAAATGAAGTTTTCATAAGGTTTTGTCTACTATGAACTTTTAAAATTATCTTAACTATATTGTTCAAAAAATAAGTGGTCTCACTTTTTGTTGGTCATATTTATCAAAGACACAAATTGGTCATAAATTGGGAGCCACACTTGTGGTGAGCACAGCATAATGTACAAACTCGTCAAATCTCTAAGCTGTACACCGGAAACTGATGTAACATTATGTGTTAACTATACTCAAAAAAAGTTCAAGGTATATATTTGGTGGCTGTGAAAGTGTTCGTATGTTTGTTCTCCCCACTCCCAACTTCCCTATTTTCATGTTTTAATCTAAGTTTTAAAATTCACACAGCTTTCTTTTTATATCATCTTCATTATTTTTTCCAAGGAAAATAACTTCCTGACCCATTTTGAAACCTCATTCAAAATGATGACAACTGTTCCTATAAGACCACTGAAATCCTGGAGAAAGATGACAGCGTCTCAGTAGCAGAGGACTAATGGGTGAGGGGGTAATGGGGGTAATGAGGACTGGGAAATGAGAAGCCTTCCCTAGGTTTTCAGTTGAAGCAACATTACAGAAGGCACACCAGACTCAATCCGGATCCCCTTAGAAGAAATCCCCGGGATGCCTAATGCAGTGCAAATCTTCCTTTTGTTTTGCATTTCTAAGAACTTACCAGAACACGCAGTAGGTGCTCCCTAAAATATATGGAATGTCTGAATGGATGGATGGATGAATAGATGGATGGCAACTATAGAACTAATAGAACTAATAGAAAAGACCGCTAGAGACTCCTGTTCCTGTCTCATGTCTACAGTTGGGGAAGAGGCAGGAGTTCTATGAGAGCTGCAGCTTCGTGCATGCTGGGCCCTGTTGGTGCTGGGTCTAATTGGAGGAAAAGGCATTTGGGGAGCCTTAGGAGCTCCCATAGTTATAACTATGACACTAGTCTCTGAGCTGGTAACAGAATTTCAAATTTAAGCAGAAGGGAAGATAAGCTAGTTAAGAAGAATCTGAGCCTGTTTGAAACTGAGACTCAGGAACTGGGGCGAGGGCAGAGCTGGGTCTGCAGGAGGTCACGGTCAGTGGATTCAGCAGGGAGGAGACAGGAAGAGGGCCCTAGGAGACCCACTTCATTTTTTGTCTCTTTCATATTAATTCACATGGTGCTTTATTCGTAATAAGTGCTTAATAAATCTTTGATGAATTCAATAAATATTTTAATTGATTAATTAATAATTCAGTAATTGTCTAAAGTTTTTCATAATTTGGCAGAAAGTTTTCTGAGTTCTAGTGCCTTACTTCCACGTGTGGCAACAGACACATGCTAAATACTTCCCTCATCTGATACGAATAACTTCCATATAATTTATTTATGGGTGTAGCATGTCTTTTCTCTATCAGCATTGTGCTTAAGTATATGCATGCAATGTCTTCACCCACGCCTCATAAGCAATTTCTGAACTGCCTAAGTCCATTAGATACCAACCCGTGGTGATGGGAGCCACTTGTCTGATCTGGAGGGGAGGGGAGTTAAGTCCAGTTACTGAGTGAGCAGTACTTAGCGACAAGGCCCAGCCCTACGACTGAAATAGACCTCTACCATTCCTACATCAACTACAGAGGATTTGGGTCACCTGCAAATCCTCCACCTTCTTACATATTTCTGGTGTTTATTTTATTAATTAGCCACAATTCTGGTATTAAACATTTGAAAATGTGAGGTTCAATCTCCCAAAAAAGAATATTATTAATATAAAACTTTAGAATATATAATTTCTAATTTTCCTCTAGCATTAGAGGAAGTTTACATATATATCCAAATTCATTGTTGATATTCTAATAACTTGATTATTTCTCTACTGTGCTCTGATTGACTTTACTAAGAGAAGCATGTAATTCACTGAGTCTAATAAAAAAGATTTCTTGAAAGAAAACAAGATCTTTTTTCTATTTAAAGAAAGATGATCAATCCACAGTATTAGAAAATAGATAAATTACCAGAGGCATATTATTTAAAAATCTTTGAACAGATGAAAATACCTGTATAAGTTAAACATTTTTGAACTATATTCTATCTCAAACAAAGACATACCTGGCAGCAAAAAAAGTAAAAAGAAATTAAATTTGGGGAGAAATGATCAGAAAAATAAGAAGGATAAGAATACTGGCTTTGATTCCAAAGACACTCAAGTAACCTGAGGAAAATTTTAGAAGGTGCAATTACTGACATTTATATGTAAAATCAATATGACAGTTGCATAAGACAGTTACATGGCTTTGAAATAAAAGTAGAATAAATCTAACTATCAAATGGTTCCTCCAAAATTCTTTTATACTTGTTAATGCAATCTTATCTGACAGCTCCCCATGGATGATCATCTTCACACAACAGCCTAAAATGAAAATGATATTTTATTAAGTTAGGACAAACATCAAGGATGATAATGATGTTTCAAAAGAAAAGAAAATATCCTTTTACAATCTTGCTAGAGATAGTCTCAGTGGGAAATATCCTCCATTGACATGAAAGAGTTCATGGTTATTCTTGCCAGCAGTAGTTCAGAATGCTGGGGCATTTATACCACCCCCTTCCGCCCACCCTCATCATGGGGCACAGCCATCAACCAAAGGTTCTCAGTGTTGGTGTAGTACTACCCTAGTTCCATTCCCCCCCTTAGGGAGAGTTATACTGAGGTGTGTGTTTTGCAATTTCTCCTAGAGCTTTCCCACTGGGGTAACTAGTTCGATAGAGCACTCTCTATTGGCTACCTTCCTTTCCCTACTTCCTGACCACAGTCCCTTACCACCCAGGTAAACTGCTGCACTCACATCCCTATATTAGGTTCCACTTCTGGGAGATCTCATATTAAATAGTGTTTTACAATCTGTGTCTCACAGTTTAATATCTACAATAACTGTGGCACTCACAAGGTTCCCCTCAAGGAAGAAAAGCAGCAATCTGGCATAACCAGATTCCAGAACACTGGTGGGGTTTGTACTGGATCCCATTCAGGTCTCCGTGTGTGCCTAATTTATCTCTGACTGCATGCTTGATACTTATTTTATACACACACACACACACACACACCTAATTTATCTTTGCGTGCTTGATACTTATTTTATACACACACACACACACACACACACACACACACATATCCAGGCCTGGTACTCATCTGAGACCACCTTCACTCAAGTTCAAGGCTCAGTTTTAGGGCCATTTCAATAGCCACTGGGATAGGCTGCTAGATCTTCTGAGGATTGGCTAGCTTCTTATTCACTTTACTCCTAGGTTATAGTCCTTCAGAGTCTCAACCCAAAGTGGGTGTGGTTTACTGGAGTCCCCACAAATGGACCTGGACTTTTTTCTTCTCACCCCTGTGTGGCAATTGAAAGCCATTCCTTTTGGATGAGTGGACAGTAACTATACATTATCATATTAGGTATTATACTATTAAGATGTTTAAAATACGTGGTCCATCTTCCTAAATTTTGCTCAGCGTGATTATTGTTCCTGATTACCTTGTTGGCAATCAGCAGATGATGTAGCTCTAGATGTCATTTAAAGTCACGAGCTGAGACGAAATTAACATAGGGAATGAGTATATGTAGAGAAGAGAAGGGGTCCCAGAAATGAAGGATTGACATGCCAACTTTCCGAGGCCAGAGTATGAGAAAGAACCCACAAAGTAGCAGCCCATGGCAGAGGACATCCAGTGAGCAGGAGGATCTAGTGACTTAGGAAGAGAACCAAATGAAAGCAGTGTATCTAATGCCAAGTGAACAAGTGTTTACAAATGGAGGACCAATTGTGGTGTAAAACACTTCTGAAAGGACAAATCAGAAGATGATGGCTGACCACTGGGTTTAGTAATATGGAGGTGACTGGAAGACCTCAAAGAGATGTTTCCATGGAAGGGGGTAGGGGGGATGATTGCCTAGTTGGAGTTGGTTTTAGACATTACGAGGAAGGAATTGAAGCAGCAAATACATGTCTGTTACATGAGTTTTGCTGTAAAGCAGATGAGGGCACTAACTAGAGGGGGATGCTTTTCTTTTGTACTGTTTTGCTCTAAAGAAGGAAGATGTGTTAGCATGTTTTCTAACGTGAGATGCAGAAAGGAGAAGTTCAATGAACAAGTAGAGAGAAGAGAAATTCGTCAGAGAGAAAGAAGAAGGTCTTTCAAGAGCCTGTGGAAATGGGATCCCACACATATTTGGAGAGTTTGGATAGATCACAGACAGCTGGTTCACTGAATCAGGCAGGCCAAGGAGGCCAAGCAAGGGAAGATGTGATGGTTGGAGTATATGGAAATGATCTTTTTTTGCTCCTGTTTTTTCCATGCTGGAAATTTGAGAAATGAGCTAAGGATAAGAAATAATGTTCTGAAGAAGTAGAAGTATGAATGGAACAGGAAAACCTAGCAAGATGAGCAGGGAGCCCTCACTACAGACCCACTTGAACTTAATAATCAGAGAATAAAAGTGAGTTTATATTGAATATATCATAAGTATATTTGGGTAGAGAGAAAGTGCTGAGAACTACATGTCCAACTAATAAAGGGAAGGGAGTCTGAGGCTGTGTCTTAGGATTGTCATCTGTAATGTTGACCTTAATATGTGACCTTCACCTCCAGGGCTCAATACAGCAGAATCAAGGAAGATGTTCACCAACTGAAGCTGTAAATATAATTTGCTGTTCAGTTCAGATAGCAACTTCCTTAATCTCAGTTAATTATTCTGAAAGAACACCCAAAGGAAATCATGAAGCGTATTCTTGGAGTGTTCCTGTAACTTGTCAATTGAGAGTCTAGATGGGAGTTTAATTTAATGACTTGAAGCAAGCTTCTCAGTGAATACAAAATTTCAGTTAAATCTTGTTAAGCTGGACTGTAATGAGATCATATGCCAAATATTCCAAGGCTGATAGTGGTAAGATTGTTTATGTACGTATAACTTAGTTTGACCACACATTTAAGAAAACATACTGAAGACCAAGCATAAACTCATAGAAAATGTGATGGGGAATAATTCCACTCAAAATAGGATGAGAACCATACGTATGGTACCTATAAATAAACCTCAGAAAATACGTAGCAGGTCTGGAGAGAAAACTACCAAGGGAAAAAAAAAAAAACTTCTGAGGGACATAAAATAAGAATAATAAATGGAAAAACATACATTATTGAAAGCACAGTTTTGATTATGTAAATATATGAATTCATTCCCATAACAATCTATAAATTCAATGAAATCTCAATAATAAAAAAATGTTGAAGGAACACAATTAATGCAACAACATTAGTCACTAGTAACAATGAATAACACGAATTAATAAACAGGAATGCAGTGTGTGTTATGTCCCAAGATCTTCTAACGTATGCAAAGGTACATATACTGATTTACATAATCTTCAAAATAACTTTTTGTGGTATGAATTACTATTAATATCATTTTATGGACAGGGAATCTGAGGCATCGAAGGATTAATAATTTGCCCAAAGCCATACAACTGCTGAGTGGAAGTACCAGGATTTAACCTGGGTTCTCTGGCTCCAGAGCCCCTTCCCTTAATCATTTCCCCTCCTTCTAAATTGCAATGACGACAAAAATCCCAACAGCATTTTTGGAAGCAGAATTAGAGAAATTTATTATTATTTTTTAAGATTGATTTTTTTTAATTTACTTATTTTAGAAAGACAGAGAAAGCAAGCATGTGCAAGCAGGGGAGGAGCAGAGGGAGAGGGAGAGAAAGAGAATCTCCATCAAACTCCCTGCTGAGCATGGAGCCTGATGTGGGGCTCAATCCTACAACCCTGAGATCATGACCTGAGCTGAAATCAAGAGCCGGACGCTCAAGTGACTGAGCCATCCAGGCACCCTGAAATTATTTTAAAGTTAAGCTGGAATAATATGCATGGAAAAATAATTAGGAAATGGTTGAGGGAGAGAATAATCAGGGAGGAGATTCATGTTCCAAATATTAAAATGTATTTTTTTAAGATTTTTTATTTATTTGAGCAAGAGTGAGAGAGTGAGCGTGAGAGAGACAGAGAGAGAGAACAGTGGGGGAGGGTGGGGCAGAGGGAGAGGGAGAAGCAAGCTCCCTGCTGAGCAGGGAGACCAACATGGGGCTCCATCCCAGGACTCTGGGATTACGACCTGAGCCGAAGGCAGATGCTTAACCAACTGAGCCACCCAGGTGCCCCTAAAATGTATTTTAAAGATACATTCAAGGTATTTACTCATTAAACAAAAACTTACTGAACCTCTTCTCTTTGCCAGGTTCTGCTTTAGGTGCCAGTGATGGAGTACTGACAAGAACAGACAAAAAGCCCTGTTCCCATGAAGTTTAAATTGTTGTTGAGGGAAACAGACAAAGAAATAGACAAATTATAGACTGTTATAGGTCGTGATACATTCTATGAAGAAAAATACAGCAGTAGGAGTAATAGAGAATGCTGGGGTAGAGGAGGGGATGCTTTCTAAATATGGGGGTCAGAAAAGACCCCATTGATAAGATGGCACTTGAACAGAAACATGGAAAAGTTGAGAGAGCAAACCATGAGGGTGTCTGGGGGAAAGGCATTCCAACAGAGGGGACAATGAGTGCAAAGATCCTGGAGTAGAAGGATGCTTGCCATATTTGTAAAATAGCAAGAAAGCCAATGTGGCTGGAATGATTGGAAGGTAAAATAGTAGAAGATGATGTCAGAGGGACAATAGCAGGGGCAGGTTATCAGGGCATTTTGCCTCTAACTCTGAATGAAATGGGAAATGTGACTTGGTCTGACTTACATATATTATAAGATGATCATTCTGGCTGCTGTGTTGGAAAAGGAATTACTAACTCTTCTCCAAAAACGAGTGAGTTCCTGGTGGATAGATGACACCCAGGGGCCATGTTTCCTGACTGGATACATCTAATGTGGTAAGAGGCTATGCGCACTAGAATTGAGATTCTCTCTACCACTCCCCAAAGCTAAGACAAGTGAATAAAAGTGTCAGCAGCTAGAAAGAAATGCCACCAGACAGTGGAAAGGACGGAGAAAAACCTCATGAAACAGAATGTTTCCTACTCCGCTGTTACCTGGGCAGTTGATCTTCTATTGCCTGATGCCACCCTTCTGAGAGAGCCAGAGTACATCCTCATCCACTATCCCACTCATCACTGCTAACCGAGACATCGGCCCTTGAAGTCATGGTGGAGGAGGTAGAGTCAGGGATGGCATTCTGGGAGACACGGTACCCACAAGTTAGATTATAAAATGGTGGGTGGAGACAGAGGAAGTTTAGCAGCATGCTAGGGGCTATGATATTTGTGTATTAATTACATCAATCCACAGGATATGGACTCAGTGGCAGATGTTGGAAAGCATCTGGAGTTGTAGATAGCATGAGGGGAAAGCCTCTTGGAAATGTGGAGCTGAGCTGGGAGAACCCTCTGGCATATCAGCAGCAGAAAATGTTGCCATGACCCCTGTGACAGGGGGCAGACTCAGTGAAACTTGCCTAATAGCCCCCGGTCTGCATGGATCCAGCCTCATTTAGGAGTAAGAAAAGAGAAAAAAAACCATCAATCTGACATCTATGACCAAATGCTGAGGGAAGTGTCTAATAAATATTTTAGCACTTTGTATATAAATGTATATTCAATTATAAATGTTACGTCCTTGGAATATGTATACGAAGCTCACCCTTGAATTTCCACAAATAAATATAATATAATCAGCACAGCACAGACTCAATCAAATAGGTCAGCTCTTCGCAGTATTCTTTACAAACATTATCACAAAAGGGAAGAGCTAAATATCAAATCTGATCTTTTCATTAATTCATCTGAATATTAAAAACTACTGAAGGGCCACAGTAGATATTTCTGGAAGTACTAGGTTATCAATATGTTAAGTATTGACAACGCTACTTTATGAATGAATCAAAATTGTACCCAAGTGTTTACCTGATTTTTATAAGATGCTTTAAAATTCCAAGATGCTGCCTCAGTAATTATATATTGCAGGCCAGACTCAGACAATTCTACAGTAAGTGAGAAGCCTGGACATATAAATAGCTCAGTGGATTGAACTTCAGTACTTCGAAAGTCTCTATCATTAGGAATTATGAAGATGTTAATTTTCAGTAATACATACTTTTAATAATAAGCATAAGTAAAATTAGAGTTTTGGTTTTTTAACTTTTGCTGATTTTTAAGAAAAAGTTTATGTTCTTTGAACTTTAGAGTCCTTGCAATTATCTAATTCATGAATGAAAACCAACTAATTTGGGGCAAGAAATTATTCTCCAGAAGTTGTTTTCACTATCTTTTAGTTTTAGGTGCGCAATTTAGTGATTCAATAGTTAAAATCCTAGAGGAGAACACAGGCAGGAGCCTCTGACATTGGCCGTAACAACTTCTTACTAGATGCGTCTCCTGAGGCAAGGGAAACAACAGTAAAAATAAACTATTGGGACTACAGCAAAATAAAAAGCCTCTGCACTGCGAAGGAAATCATCAACAAAACTTAAAGGCAACCTATGGAATGGGAAAAGATATTTGCAAATGCCATACCCAATAAAGAGTTCCCAAAATATATTTTAAAAAACCCCGTAAAACTCAACACCCCCAAAACAAACACTCCAGTTAAAAAATAGGCAGAAGACAAGAACAGACATTTCTCCAAAGAGGACATCCAGATGGCCAACAGACACATGAAAAGATGCTCATCATCACTTACCCTCAGGGAAATGCAAATCAAAACTACAATGAGATATTACCTCACACCTGACAGGATGATTAAAGTCAACAGCACAGGAAACAACAGGTGTTGGCGAGGATGTGGAGAAACCCAAGAGGGTTCCCCTATCTATCTTTTAAAAGTGATAATGATAGAGATATATAAAGGAATGATAAGAGGAAATCATTTAATAATTAATAATTTAAAAGAAATAATGACAGAGATAACATCAATGTTACTTTAGCATAGTAGTCTAAAACCTCAAAAATATGTACCTCAAAGGGAAAATGTTATTCATAGTTTATTATCGAGGAAAAAAAAAGTAGAACCATTCTGAGGCCCTCTATGTAAATGATCTCATCTTCAACCACGCACTTCTAGAATACTTTTTCTTTAATGAGCCATTTTTTATACTTTTCATGTGTATTTAACATGACAAATTTAGACAGATACAAAAACAAAAAGGATAATGGAAATAGAATGCTATATGTATTTAAAAGATTCATGAGCAGGGACAGAGGAGGCTTTCTCATCAATCGCCTGGCACCCTGCAGAAGGTGCATAAATCATAGATCTTGATTTTCTTTTAGGAAATAACAGTTATCATTTAATCTTTGGTGTTTTAGTTAGAATAGAAGTTTCAAAAAAAAGAGATTGCTGATCACAGTGTCATACAAATGTGTCAATCAAAGTACTGGGGTAATTAAGTTATCTCTTCGATTCCCCTATAGGCTATTCTAATTAGCATACAAGCACTTTCTTAATTCGTTGTAGTCACCAAGGACAATGTGATTCTAACAGCTGTGTTTGTTATTTTACTGCCTGACAGCAAATTTTATTTGCTGTTTTATTGACTTGGAATAAAAATACATAATTGATTACCCATAATCAATCTGTTACAAATCTGGCTATGGGAAAAGGGTTAATAAGTCATTATAGAAACTTACTGGTTAATCAAGTTCATTCTCAGTGACAGACACTCCTGTCCCCATTCTCCTGTTCTTCTGCAAGAGCACAGCCCCACTTGACCGGCTTCTCTACTCTTCCCCTTTGAAACCTGAGTGACTGGGCAAAGCTGACCCCACCCCAGCTCATGAGATGAGACAACAGTAACCAAAATAAAATGATAGAAACCAAAGTACTACCATCTCTTTGGCCAGAGACTGGTTTCATTGCGCAAGGTTAAGCTAATCAAGACTTACTGGGCGTTTCAGCTAAATTGGCTAAATAGTCCAGAGGAACTTTCATTCCACAGTGATGGGAAAGCTCCTTTCTCTGCGTCTTTCCCTGACTCTCTGTTTGTCTATCTTCATGCAAGGCAAGGACAAGAAAGCATGCCACCCCAGTGGCCGCCCGTGCGCCTCTCAGGAAGGAAGCCAGCTAACATATTGGAAAGGCCCTGACCCTCCCCTGTCTGAGCCCTTCCTACCTTCTCATGTCTTGTTATAAGAGATGAAACACTTCTTTATGGTTAAAAGTACTGATCCCCATGTAATAGGCATGCTGGTGGTGACTGCCCCACTTGGAAGAACGATGGGACTTACACACCTCAACTCCCCGCAACACTCTGGCTGCAGAGGCAAGGACCACGGGGAGATCGATGGCAGGATGAGGCCCCACAGGTCCCAACTGCATCCTAGTCTCAGCTCTCTGTTCTCACAGGTCCCGGTTCTCCTGCCTGTGCTGGGGTGAGTAGATTTTCTGGTTCTCTCAACCAAAAGAAGTCATCATTAGCCCTGATAGGTCAAGTTCCTTCAGGAACCAACACACCCAGACTTGAAATTGATCCAAGGAACCTTGCCTACCTTGGGCATGCAGATCACCAAATGCCCTGTCGTCTGAGATCGTTTGGCAGAGCTGCTGTCAGGCTTGACTTCTGCAGGAAGGACAAGCTGGAATGGCTGAAAATAAACAGGAAGTATCCCAGAAAGGGAGTGCATGTCACGTGAGAGGGTTACTTCAAGGTGTATTTTCATTACCAGTTCAAGATTCACCATTCCATTTTTAAAAACATGCTTAGACTTAGTAGAAAAAAAAAATGTCTGGGCTATGCTTGATATGCATGAACTATTTTACCTATTTTAGTGAATGGACTAAAGAACAGTCAAAATCACAAACAGTGAAACAGTCATTGGTCCATTTATGTTAACATGGCTAATAATAAAGAATTTATAGATAAAACTTCTTGTCATAAACCATCAACATACTTCCACTTTAAAGCCTTCACATGACTCCTATGAGTGCTCATAATCAGCAAAAAAATACTATTTCAGGGGTGCCTGGGTGGCTCAGTCGGTTAAGCATCCGACTCTTGATTTCAGCTCAGATCATGATCTAGGGTTGTGAGATCGAACCCACACTGGGCTCTGTGCTGGGTGTGGAGCCTGCCTAAGATTCTCTCTCTCCCTCTCCCTCTGCCCCTCCCCCTGTTGCATTTTCTCTCTCTCTCTTAAAAAAAATACTATTTCAAAAATAATAAAATTACAGTTGCTATGAATGAAATGATTGACAATTTAAAGGGGGGTATATTATTATTATTATTTTTTTTTTTTAAAGATTTTATTTATTTTTTAGAGAGCGAGCGAGAGAGAAACAGCATGAGAGGGGAGAGGGTCAGAGGGAGAAGCAGGCTCCCCGCCGAGCCGGGAGCCCGATGTGGGACTCGATCCCAGGACCCCGGGATCATGACCTGAGCCGAAGGCAGACGCTCAACCATCTGAGCCACCCAGGCGCCCCAAAGGGGGGTATATTATTTAAATCTAAGTTCAAGCATAGGCTATCATACATATAATCACCTTATCAGATCTGAAAGAAGTACTAACAATAGACACAAGTTAAAAATGCTAATTTTATGGAGCTACACAGTGGTTAGTCAACAGCCAATCTTGCTGTATACCACTCCCACTGTGTAAAATCATGTGTCTAAAAAATAGCTCTCTGATTGGGCTTCTTTTCTTCTCTTTTCATATTATGTTGACAATTTTTGAGGCAACCTAGCTTAGTTTGAGGCTTGGCTTTTGAAACCGTAACAGTCTACCGCATTATGCTCACCTTTCCTTTGACCATGACTCGGACATAAGTTGGCTGCACATCAACATTGATTAAAGAGGTGTCCATATACCTGCAACGTGAAACATACCAAATCTTACCATTTTCAGAAACATTAAGTTAAAAGAAGTGCAAATAAAAACTACCATTTCCGGAACCATTTGAAATGAAAGAAGCTTCCAATTTCCATGCTCAACAGGTCTTAAGAAATCTGTCTTACATTAATCCCTAAACCAAAGGAAATTCAATATATCAGCAATTTCATTTTTAGACCCACAAGTACTCTTGGCATTGATTGCCCCTAACCTAAAAATATCTGCGGCCTGAAACGCCAGAGGTTTGCGAAAAACAGCTTGCCATGTTCTTTCATGAATATTTTATTTTAAGCTCCTGCGCCTGACGTGAATAGCCAGGAAAGCTGAATCCACGACGCTTAGGGCCTGCAACCAGCAGCTCCTGCTTCCCGAGCCGCTCTCCCTCCCCTGCAGCTGTTCCGCAGCTGCCGCCATGACATCCTGCTCAGCTTCTCCCTGCTTCTCCCTGTAAAGCCCCCTCCTGCTGAACAAGCAAAGCCTTCCATTTATGGCAGTGACCCCAGGATCAGGGGGTAACAGTTCTCCTTGACCTGAGGAACAAACGAAAGAGTTAGGCTTCATCTCACTTGTTTAGACGAATTATCAGACGTTGTAGAGGTGTACATTTAACAATATTGATCGCGACATTAGCAAATGCAGGGATGATTCAAAAGTCACACACATTAAGGCAGGGAGGATGATACCAGGGCTATGAGCATGGGCTTCAGTCACAAGGACTGTGAGGAAGGGTCTCCACCCCCTCCTGCTCCTCGGACCACGTTCCTCAACTGCTCTAAGCCTCAGGTTCTTCATCTACAAAAGAGGATGTGAAGTGCCTATCCCTTAAGATTGCTGTGAAGACACATGCAGAGTGTCTAGTCCAGAGTCGGGGTGAACACAGCATCGTTCTATTTTATGTAATAAAAATTCTTGTAAGAATAAAAAGTGTAGGCAAGTTTTCCTAAAACCTCATGCTGAATAGCTACGGCATTAATGGATCACATCTTCTTGTCCATGTGTACGGTCTCCTAAAGCGTTCATCTGCCCCCATGTCCAAGGTCTTGGCCTGTGCTGGTCCTCTGCCTGAAACAGCCTTCTGCTGGTTCTCTGCAGAGCTCACTGCTTCTCACCCTTCAACTGTCAGCTCATGTCAGCAGCTTCCCTGACCATCCCCACACTGCCGACCACCAGACTGTGCACGCCATTGGTCTCCACCCCTGAACTCTGGCCCTTCCTGGACAGCACGCTTCTCCCTTTGTAATTACTTATTAGATGCCTGCCTGTTTATTGTCTGTCTCACCACAGGGCCATAAGCTCTAGGACAGCAGAGACTGTAATCTGAACATGCCCGTTACAGTCTCCCCGTGCCTGATACATAGTAGGTATTCTGTAGATATTTGCTGGATAAAGACAGGAAGTATATATGAATGAATGAATGAATGAACTTAATTTTCGTACATCCACATGCCAATGAAGCTAACAAGGAATTTTAGAGTCATTAGTGCAGACAGAATCATGGGAAGGGAAGGATTTTACTACCTAGACAGGAGAAATCTCACCACTCCTTGAAAAAGTACATGGTAGGAGGATGGGGAAAGTTTTCATTTGAGGACTGAACGTGAAGGAGCCAAGAGAGCTACAAAGAGAAAGGGGTACACATTCATTAAACTCCAGGAATTTGGCCTAAACATGGAAAGGAGGACTTAAAAGTATGAAACTGAATGTTTAATGAAACACAGCAGAAGGGAGCTTGGGTTGCTGCAGGGACAGAGGACATGGGATCAGCTGGAGAAGAGCTAGAAGCCTTTTAAAGGCAGTGGGCTGGCAGCATGGGGGCAGAAGATTTAACAGGAGGCGTAACGGGGTGGCTCGGCACGAGGAGGAAGGTACACACTAAGAACTAGTCCTTCCTCACAAGAGCCAAAGGTGGAAACAACCCAATGTCATGTACTGATGAACGGATGAACAGAAATGTGGCCCAGCCATACAATGGAATATTACTCGGCCACAAACAGGAAGGGAATTCTGACTCGCTACAACACAGACGAACTCTGAAGATGTGACCCAGAGGTATGCGTGATTCCACTTCTATGACGTATGGGGAATTGGCAAATCTATAGAGACAGAAGGCAGATTTGCAGTTGCCAGGGGCAAGGGAAATGAGGAATGAGTACTTAATGGGTATGGGGTTTCCTTTTTGCCCCGATGAAAATGTCCTGGGGCTCTGTGCTGGCAAGGCTGCCCGGGCCTGGTGAAGTCACTGAGGGCCACTGAATCTCCACTTGAAATGGCTGACAGGGTGAATTTTAAGTGATGTGTATTTTACCACAATTAAAAAAACAAAGAGTTGGCCCTTGGCCTGTGAGTATTTATTTTGACAAGACTTACCCTCCAAAATTTACTCCCTTCTAGATAATTTCAGGATGACAAACCCTCATACTCCACTGGGTTTACTGGGAGATTAGATAAGATAGAGCACACAAAAAAGGCCTTCAAAAGAGAAAGGACTTTATTATCATTCAGGCTTGTAAATGTCCTCTGACTCCCATTACTGGTATTCATTCATTCATTCACTCAGGCATTCATTCATTCCTGAGCTCACAGAGCTCCAGGTGCTAGGCGCTGGTGTGGGTGCTGGAGAGACGAGGAAGAAGGAACAAACAAAACAAAGTTCCTGCCTTGCCCACACGTTTTTAGAAATACAAGTAAATGTATGGTTGGTCGGGTAGAAATCAAAAAGCAGGAGAGGTGGAAGGAAGGGCTGGAGCAGAGATATGCGCTTAGACGGGAGGCTGGGCAGAGAGGCCTCTATAATAAAGTGACCTCTGCCCAGAGGCCCGCAGGAGAGGAGGCAGCAAGCCACGTGGAGCCTAGCATGACTGTGGCACAGGCAGACGGATACGTGGGTGCAAAGTCCTGAGGCACTGGGGGTCCCAAGGGACTGGAGAATTAGAAAGACCCCATAGGTGGTCACTGAAGTCAGAGGCATGAAGGGCAGTGAGCCAAAACCTAGAAATCCTGAAGGAATGAGGCAGGGTAGGACACAGCGGGGGAAAGAGTGTCTGCTGGAGATAAAGAAGCTGCAGGCTACACCCCTGGGTCTCTAAGGTGGGACTGGAAGGCGGCGGGCACCATCTGATGCTTACTATTACATCAAAGTTTTAGAAAAAAGAGAGAGACAGTAAAAAGTACAGTGGTAGTAGTGAGAGCTGAGGGGGAAGCAGTAAAGCTCTGAGAATTATTTAAATTCTGCCTTAGAAGAAGAGATCGCAGAGTTCTTAGCCCTGGGACTGTGGGTTTATTTACTTCTGCCTTTGTTTTAATTTTCATGCTTTTTCAAATTACAGTACATTTTCAGTCTTAAAAAAAAGGACGCCTTCATTTGGCAAACCAAATACCATTTCAAAATACTTCAGAGCTCAAGAGATGGCACTGAGAACAAAAACAGAAAGAAATGACATTAAATAAATCCATAATGAAATGTCTTTACCTATAGACAGCAAGGTCCAGGATGATCTGGTTACGTTTTTCATCATCTTTCAAGGAGAAGTCAAGTCTAAGGAATAATCCATTTGGGGAAAAAAAAGACGATGTCTTTAGCAATACTGTACAGATAACTCATCCCATTATCAAAAGTAAACTTGGTAATAATTATATAATAATATCCAATGACAAACTTATTTTGGTAGGTGGACAATAAAATGTCTACATTTTTTAAAAAATTCAACAGAAATCTACAATATATTCATAAATTATTTGTTTACATTGTTAACATGTGAGAATCCTAAGGTAAATAACATACAGAAAATTAGCATTGGTGCAGATATAGAGACATCTGGTGGTTAAAGCTTCCTTTTCTATTTCATTCAAGTTTGCTAGAAGCAAACTAAAACACTGGACTTATTTATGGGGAAGTAAATGTTTTATTTGCTTCCCTGTATCCAGGATTCTATCCCTTTGGTTTTTTTGTTTTTGTTTTTTTAGATTTTATTTATTTTAAAGGTAGAGAAAGAGAGAGAAAGCGAGAGCATGAGCGAGTGAGCACAAGCAGGGAGAGGAGCAGAGGGAGAGGGAAAGCAGACTCCATGCTGAGTACAGAGCCCAATGCGCATTCCCATCCCACGACCCTGAGATCATGACCTGAGCGGAAATCAAAAGTCAGACGCTTAACTGACTGAGTCACCCAGGTGCCCCTATCCCTTCTGTTTTAAATAGTCTTGTCTTCCTTCTTTCTCCTTGCAATCTTTCTTTTTCTCCTTTTGTTGTTGACCTTTGCATCACCCTGGAAAATGCTGAGACACTGCCCGTATCTATCACCTCCATACAGATGATGAAACAAAGGTTCAGAAAGGTTGACTCAGCTGGGAAAGAGGCCATATGAGCCTGGAGAGGCAGGATTTCAAAGTCCTACATCTGGGGTGCCTGGGTGGCTCAGTTAGTTAAGCATCTGCCCTTGGCTCAGGTCATGATCCCAGGGTCCTGGGATTGAAGCCCACATCGGGCTCCTTGCTCAGCAGGGAGCCTGCTTCTCTTTATCACTCCCCTTCTGCTTGCTGCCCCGCCCGCTTGTGCTCTACCAACTAAATAAATAAAATCTTTAAAAAAAACAAAGTCCTACATCTTTCAACTTCCTAGGTATAACTTCCGTAGTGGCAACATACCATTCAGAATTATTTGGTTGATTTATTTTGAGCACATCACTTGTCATATTATTCTGTAAAATATATAATCCGATAATATTAAAGAGTGTAAGCTAAATTGTTTGGAACGATTTGGCTGTCAGCAGAATGTCTGTGTGTGGCCGTCCCTCTTGGTACTTTCAACAACCCAGCCATGCGGGACTCCTTCAGTTGCTCAAATGACCCATGCATTCGTGATCTCATGTCAGGAGCTTTCTTATGTTTGGGCCCCTCTGCCTTCATTGCTTATTCCCCAATTGTCCAGCCAGCCAACTTGAACTCTCCCTTCATTTAGCACTTGAAAGGTAATTTCAGAGAGGTTTTCTATAGCAGAAATTGCTATTCATTCCCCACGGTCCACTTCCCCTTTATCCATAGTAATAGGACCCCTGATTTTAACAAGGAACATGGCCGTGCAGAATAAAGACAACATTTTCCAGCCTCCCCTGCAGCTGGATATGGTCATGTGATTTAGCTCTGTGAAGGAGAGCACCTTATGGTGCTCTCCAGGAATTTCCCTAAAGAGAGAGAGTGTGTGCCCTTTCCTCCCTCTCTTCTTCTTCACCCAGCTGAACAGAAGAGATTATGGGAGGCCAAGAAATGAGCCACAGAGACTACTTAGCAAGCTGTTGTAACTGTCTAGGCAAGAGGCAGATGACGTATTCTAAGATGGGGGGGATGGAGTGAGAAGCGGTTGGATTCAGGTGGATACTGAAGGAAGAGATCATAGAGTCACTGATAAAATGACAGAGAGAAGAATCAAGGATGGATCCAAGATTTTTGGTCTTGCTAAATGGGGGATGCTCGCTACTGAATTGGAGAACGTTGGGGGACAAGCGTGTTATGAGGGAAAGTGGTAGTGGGCATGGGAATTAGGACTTCCGTTTCTGTCATGGTAAGCTTACAATGCCTAATTCATATTCACACGGTGAGGACAAATAGCTAATTAAACATCCAAGTCTTGAGTTCAGGGAAGAGGTTGGTCTGGTTATAATGTAAAGATAGTGTTTAAAACCATGGGATTTGGTGAGAGCCCCACAGAGTCAATGTGAAAGGACAAGGCAGCTGAGGAGTTGGCCCGGGAGCACTTAGGTACATCACAAAGAGAATCAGGCAAAGCCTGTGAAGATGAACAAGTAGGATGGTCAAAGAATCAGAAGCAAAGGGAAGAAACTGCTGTAAGAAGGAAGGTAATGATGGGGGCACCTGGGTGGCTCAGTCCATTAAGCATCGACTCTTGATTTTGGCTTAAGTCATGATCTCAGGGTCCTGGGATGGAGCCCTGTGTCGGACTCTGTGCTCAGTGGGGAGTCTGCTTGAGGATTCTCTCTCTCTCCTTCTTCCTCTGCCCCTCTCCCCTCTAAAATAAACAAATAAATCTTTAAAAAAAAAAAAAAAGAAGGAAGGTAATGATCAATTTGGTCAAATTTGCTGGGTCAGGTACATAGGGCCTGAGATTTGAAATGATGTGACTGAACAGAGAGGCAATGTGAACAGGGAACACAGAGATGATAGAAACATAGAACACAGAAATGATATGAACATATAGAAATGATTTGACTACAAAAGTTTTAGGTGACAGAATATGCAGTCATGGTTTCAAGAAGGAAAGTGAAGTGAGGAGCTGATGACTGAGTCCAACATGTCCATGGGAACTTCGGCTACTAAGAGGGGACAGAGAAATAGGACTGTAGCTGCCAGGGAAACTAGAGAAAGGGAGCTTACTTGTTGTTTTTTTAATTTTTTAAATTTTTATTTATTTTTTGACAGAGAGAGAGAGACAGCGAGAGAGGGAACACAAGCAGGGGGAGTGGGAGAGGGAGAAGCAGGCTTCCCTGACGAGCAAGGAGCCCGATGCGGGGCTCGATCCCAGGACCCTGGGACCATGACCTGAGCTGAAGGCAGACGCTAAATGGCTGAGCCACCCAGGCGCCCCTGTTGTTTTTTTTAGATGGATGATATCACAATGTCTATAAACTGATGAGATGGATCTAGTAGGAGGGAGAGAAATGATACATAAGAGAAAGGGTCATTGCAGAAGCAAGTCCTTGACAGGAAGAGGGGTGGGATCAGTATGCCCACAGAGAGAGCTACTCAGGAGGGGAAGTTCACCCACTGCAGCAGAAGAATAGAGAATATGTGCTACAGGTCCAGCGACACTGATAAATTGGATGAGAAAACTTCTAATTTCTTCTGTTTTCTCTATGGAGTAAGAAATAAGGTCCCCAGATGGAACCACAGAACAGAAGTAAGAAGGGAGCAAAAGGGGTGAAAGCAGCCTATGGGAGATTGGAGGAGTGAATTATCCAACAAAATACAGTATGATTTGCAGAAGTCCACTTGAGATACAGGGTAGTAAATTTCCAGTAGACCAGCAAGTAGACACGGGTGTTTTCCTCCAGGCATGCATGAGGGCAAGTCCAGAAATGCGTGTCCGATTTAAATAGGGTTGAGATGAGGATGTGAGAATGAACATAAGGGAAGGAAAGAAGGACAAAAGAGTTGAAGATCCATGTCAAGGGCGAATCTCTGTGATGACAGTCCCTTGCTCCTGGTCCTGGCATAGAAAAGGAAAGGGAAACAAACAGGCTTTGAGCAATGAAGTGAAGCCAACAAGATTTAGTCCAAAGGCTTTTTGGTCTGTATTTTGGCTACAAAAGACCTTTTTTTTTTTTTTGCCTTCTTTCTAGTTTTAAATTTTATGACAGCCCGACAGGGTAGATATGATTATCCCTGAGGATTTCTGGTTTGAATATTTTCCTCTCTCATTAATGTCACTGAAGTATCTACATCAGTTTCTTTCCTTGGGCCTCCAGTGCTTTGTAGATGTGTCCCAGAGTGCAAAGTAGACAGACACATGGGAGAGGTACCAGTATTCTCAGTCAGCTTGTTTATGGCAGAGCTTTAAACATTAAGAAACATAACAATAACGCACTTGGAATTTTCAGGCAGAAAACTGTATATGGTCCAAAGTTTCAGGGGATACATAAATAACTAGGATTTCCAAATGTCAAGATCATGTTCTGAATGCCAAGACAATGAAATATAACATCATGTACTAGAAAACATCATAGATGCTCTGCTTTCAAATATGCACACAGTGACGTTCCTATTAGGCTCATCAGGCTTGTTAAGAGCAGTTAGATATATTCTCCACAGAGCAAACCTGCAAATGAAAACCATCGTAATGACCACCACCATACATTCTGCTTCTTCGAGTATCCCTTTGGCCTCACGTACTTGGGATCATTTACATTCAAGGCTTTCCCATCTTTAGTGATCAAAATCCTGGGTGGTTTCACTTTCTTCTTCTTTTCACTTAAGATTGGAGGTGGATGGGAACCAGGGGCAATGGGGAAAGAGAAAAATAAACAAAGAGAATGTAAAAGAAATATTTTTGTGAAATAGTTTAAGAAAAAATTGATCAGGTATCTGTGAATACATCAACAATTCACTGTTATGAAGCCCATTCTTTTAATGCTATGCTGGGAATTGACAATCAAGCCAGATTTCTTTATGATTATATCTATAGCTGTAAAGCAAAAATGTGACCAAGACAATTTGGCAAATAATTCAAATGGGAGGGGAGGAGATCCCTCCTTTTCATGAAATATCCATGAATATTTAAATTAGTCTATTTTATGCGTGATTTAGCCAGATAACTGTCAATTCCCCGTTTGTGTATATAGCCTCTGCTTTAGTTAAAAATGATAATTTTTAAAATGTCAAGTAGATTCTATTCTATAGAAATAAAAATACCAGTACGTAAGAATCTACATAAAAGGATGTCTATCACAGTCTTAGTAGCGGCAAAACCCCAGAACTATGATGAATGTCTATCAGTGAAGGGGTCATTGGCTCCACTGTGGTATGCTCATGCTATGAAATAGTTTGTGGTTGTTAAAAAATGTGTTTGCTCTTCACCTATTGGTCTCAAAAGTGATAGAAAATGTAGATGATGTTATTTAGTGAGCACAAATACATAAAATATAAGTCCATTTTTGTTTTTTAAAAAAGATCCCAAATCATAGATTTGCAGAGATGATTTATACGATTGTAGAGGGTGGAGAAAGTTCTGGTGGGATTGACCCCAGCCTGTTAACACTCATTACCTAAAGGGGTAGAGACAGGAGGAAAAGAAATGGTGCAGAGAGGAAAGATTCATGGGATAGCATGAAAGAAAAGTGCAGAACGTAAGTTCTAGCTATTTAAACAGTAACAAAGATATATACAAACTTAAAAAGGCATATATGGACGAGCACTGGAAGACCAGATGGAGAAATGTGTTTAGAAGATGGAACTGTAGGCAATTCTTTGCCTTGGATTTCTATTCTTTTAATATGGATTTTGTATCAGTTAATTTTTTTTTGAAATGTAAATTTATGCACATTTTTCTGCATCTTAAACTGGGTCCCCAGGTCCAATAAGTTAGTATGTCCATGTACTGCATTATTCTCCATGACCCAGGACAATTAAGGGACATCCAGGAGAGGCAAGCATCTCAGGGACCCACGGGACTAGGTACACTAGAGCATACTGTATGGAGTGACTTGCACTTCTACCCAATTCAGCTGCACTTTATTTTGGTTGTTCGGGAGAGAAAAAAATGTTTCCTGGTTTCAGGCGCAATACAGTGTATCACACAATGTATTGTACTATAAATACATTTTATCTGTGTATACATATATACACACGATGTGTATATATGCGTGTACATTGCATATATGTCAGAAAGATGACACGTATTATATAAAAACATGTCGAATTTCCATTTCAGAAGTTTCTTAAGTCTGCAAAGTACTTTTACACATTGGCTCCTATGATTGTCTTAACAATGTAGCGGGGCAGGTAAGGCAGGGACAAGAATCTCTGTTTAGCAGACGAGGAAACAGATGAGAAGTTAGGTATTTGCCAGTATCCCATAGACAGTAAGTGGCAGAGTCGGCACGTGAGCCCACATTTTCGGATGCTATTCCAGTGCTCTCCCCAAAGCATGGGGTGGCTTCTCTGTGTACAAACTACCACATTTTACAAACAAGCATTTTGGATAAAATTCAATTTTGATACCTCCCTATCATCTAACTAAAGAAATAAAATGGCATGAAAGCAGCAGCGATTGCTAATAGTCTTTTTTATTTTTATTTTTATTTTTATTTTTATTATGTTATGTTAGCCCAGTGGTGGGTATTAAGGAGGGCATGTGTTGCATGGAGCACTGGGTGTTATACACAAAAAATGAATCATGGAACACTACATCAAAAACTAATGATGTACTGTAGGGTGGCTAATAGTCTTTTTTAATCTTTTAGGTTCTTGCTTTCAGTCGATAACCACAGGGAAAGACACTGTGCTTCACTCTCGTGACTTCCATGCAGACAGAGGTATATCAGAGCTAAATGATCCCATTCCCAAGCACAGGAATTAGAAGTATTTCCACAAGTGGTACATTTTACATACTAGACCTGAGCAATGACATAAAATGACACAGAGCTTAGCTTTTAAAAAGCCTCTCTGAGAATAACAGTTTAAGCATTCTAGCTTCTAACAAATCATCAAATTATAGCTAAACAATTCAGAAGTGAAAGCATACTGGGGAATGTCCAAGAGAGTTGTATTAGGAAAATATAAGGCCTAGTGAAACTAATTTCTAACTTTGCAAATTACGAGACACAAAGGAACTTATTCATCCCTTTTTTTGGTGGCATGATAATCAGTATCTCTAACCCGGGCCATACTTGCATTTGATTCACTGAAAGTTGTTAAAAAATTAAAGACATCCAAACAAAACTACCTAAAATGCCATCATTCATGACATCCTAAAGAATGGAGTCTGATATTAGCAAACATTACTAGATACAATGCAACAGGAAGCTGAACCTAGAAGAAGCAAAGTCAATGCGTGATGGCTAGCAAAGATTGAATGCAGATGAGGAGCAAAATCATGCGCAATCATGAAAATATAATCCCTAGGAGAGTATTGTATCTCTCTCAATGATAGGAAAAAATGAAATACCTTAATTTTTCTTGGTCTTTCCGTTGTTTTTCCATATGCCTAAGTGTTTCCAATCGAGATTCAGGAGTAAACAAAGAGGGCTTGTTCCAGAATTCCAGGTCATCTTCGCTGTCCTTGAACTTCTTTTGGTTGCATTCTCCTTCTTGTCCTTCTGGTGCCTGGATGTGGTCTTTGCTCTCTACTGAAAATGGGCTTGGAAAGAATGAATAGATCCAGAGCGTGTAAGACCAATACTGGGTGTCATTGAGTTTTGTGCTCAATGCTGCCCCTAAAATCTCTTACACGTTTTTCTTAGGTTATCGTCTTACCTTTGAATGACAAGACATCTCTGAAAGAGAGCCTATGTAAGCCAAGGTGGATGAAAGTACTGCCCCAACTGGGGTAGGCCCTCATCATCTAACACAGGGCACACTGCAGTGCAGACGGAAGGGCTCCCAGGCCTGGCTGATGAGAGTCACCTGGGGAGCCTTATGAAGACCACAGATGCCTGAGCTCGCACCAGAAAGTCTACTCAGTAGATGTGGGCTTGGGCCCAGGAATCTGTGTTTTACAATATTTTGCAAGAGGTTCTGATGATCAAACTCAGAAACCACTGGGCCTTCCCAATCAGCCTACCTCCATTCTGGCACTCCTCAGTTCCATCCTCCACACTGCTCCCAGAGGAATCTTTCCAACAGGCAACTTAGATCAGATTATATCCAGGTTCTTTAATGATCCTCTAGCTCCAAAATTCTCTAGTGAGATATATGAGATCTTCCGTGGTATGGCCTTTTATGGATAACTTCTGATGTCATAGCTTTAGATGGTAACAGTACTGTGTTCTCTTTTTTATTCATGTTTTGTGAATTGTCAGAGAGTTTAATGATGTCTCTATATGATACCAAATGGGCATATGGGGTATTCGACATTCATTCAGTGGATTCAAGAAATATTTATTGAGCATCTTCTGTGTGCCAGGCACAGACAATGACACTATTTTCAGGAGATGCTATTCTAGCAGAGGAAAAATGACAGCATTCAAACAGTAAACACTGGGAGCTTCTCTCCCCACAGCTCTCCCTGCAACATACACTCTCTTTCAAAATGATGTTACATGAAAAAATCCACGTGAAGCCTTCAGCACCAAGTATGGCAAATGGTAAGTACTCACTAAATGTTACATTTTGTTGTTGGTACAAAATGAGATGACACCAAAGGCTCATTTAGTTGACCTTCAAATAAGATGCTTTCTGAAGGGATGGGCCAAAAACACTAGAATGTGAAATTTAAACAGTATAAACAGAACACAGAGTAAGATTCTGCTTACACTTTGTCACATATTACAAAATGTAGATAGTTTAATAAGCAAAATCATGCAAATTGCTGAAAACGAATGTTTTACCATATAGCTACAGGTCTTTATGGTGTTAAAAAGGCAATCTATTCAGGGGATCTATACTATTCTCCAACATTCTAGGTAATCATCACTGAAATAATTGGTTCCATTTTCAGTTAAAAGAATTTGTTTTTGCTGGAAACTGACTAATTGGCTCACTTTTATCTTTTGCAATGTAAAAAAATAATAATAAACATAAAAATAATTGCACTTCAGAAAAACTATAGAAATATCAGCTAAATAACTTAAGTCTCCAAAAGCAAAATGCATGTAAATGCACACAGCTGGGTGATGAAGCAGACTGAGCTCATTAGGATATGAACAAACAATGTGCTCTTCAGCCACTTCCTTCAAAGCTGTGCTCTCAGAACTCTCTTCCCGCTCGTGAGCACATCCCACAGCCCAACAGTCCCCAAAATAGTCCCATCTCAGCTAAAGGTATTAAAGGCCTCCAGTTCAAATAAAACTTCACTTACATCCAAACTGAAGCCCTACGCCTCCCTTTCCAAACCCTCCTCCCCTCTCCCAATTCATGACTGGGCTGTGCGTGGGGAGAGGGGATGGGCTACTCCAACCTCTCATTGCTCATCTACTCCTTCCCTCTGTTTCCCACCTCATGGGCTTTTTCAGGTCCCCCCTGACTTCAGAAGTTTGGGCCTGGGACAAAGGATGGGGACAAGGAGGCAAACACCTCTTCTTCTTCTTTTTTTTTTTTAAGATTTTATTTATTTATTTGACAGAGAGAGACACAGCGAGAGAGGGAACACAAGCAGGGGGAGTGGGAGAGGGAGAAGCAGGCTTCCCGCTGAGCAGGGAGCCCAATGTGGGGCTCGATCCCAGGATCCTGGGATCATGAGCTGAGCCGAAGGCAGACGCTTAACGACTGAGCCACCCAGGCACCCGCAAACACGTCTTCTGAGACAGATGCTCTTAGACCTTGGCTTCTGGCTCCCTCTCTAGGGCTAATGCCCAGTTACTGGCTTTCTCTTATGAGCACATTTATTGGTTCTTAGAGATATTACAATAGCCTTCCAAGTCCATTGTTCTCTGTCAGAGTGATCAACATACTACCCAGCTGGTTGTGTGTGACAACTCCTCAGCTTCTGCCACTGACAATCCACCCCATGGTCTCTTATTGCCACCACTCTCTTGGGCAGTAGCCCTTCAAAGACAGCTCAAGTGCAGTTCCTTCTACCATATGTACTTGGCCCATGGGATATTCACAAACCCTTGCCATGACAGATGCTTGAAGTATAAGCTGATTCCATTAATGCCCACTTTCCTGACCCTTCTGCTCTAGGCTATTCCAGGACACATCTCATCTCTTCAATTCTTTTTTTTTTTTTTAAGATTTAATTTATTTATTTGACAGAGAGAGACAGCAAGAGAGGGAACACAAGCAGGCAGAGTGGGAGAGGGAGAAGCAGGCTCCCCGCTGAGCAGGGAGCTCGATGCGGGGCTCGATCCCAGGACCCTGGGATCATGACCTGAGCCGAAGGCAGGTGCTTAATGACTGAGCCACCCAGGCGCCCCTCATCTCTTCAATTCTTAAGGCTGGAAGCAAGCTTCAGATCTAGTCAAGGGATGAGATGCTTGTCTCCCCTTCTTGCAGCCCTGGCATCTTTATGGTATTTCTTCTTGCAGTCTTGAAAGGGGAGTAGTGCCCTACTCCTCTTTAAGTCAATGATTCACTATCTCAATGACCTTCCTCCAGAATGTCTGGGTTTCTGTTCAAATAGGTGGAATGCAGTCATAGGAGCAATGGCTGAAGGACCAGCCAGTCAGTCCTGTGGGGAAGCAAGTAGGCACCTGCAAAAAACCCAACTGTATGCTTCTACTCAACGCAAGCAACAGATCATTTTAAACATTTGTAAACTTGTATAAACCAAGAAGAAGAAGAAATGATCCCCAACACAATTCATGTGCCTATTATAACTTTGATGTAAAACACTGGGGAAAATACAATGAAAAAAGAATATTACAGCATAAACTCACTTATGAATACAGGTTTAAAAATTATAAATAAAATATTAGCAAAATGAATGCAGAAATCTATTAAAAATATGCCATGGACAAAGTGAATCTATTCTGGAAATTCAAGGATGGCTTAATATTGGAAAATCTATTCATGTGACTCAACACATTAATAGACACACATGGCTATCTCAATAAATGCAAAAAAAGCATTTCATAAGATCCAGTATCTGTGATGGTAAAAGCTCTTCATCAATTTGGAATCAAAGGAAACCTACTTAGCTCTACCTAAAACCCCACAGCAAACACCTTAGATTGGAAACATTCTTTTTAGAGTCAGAACTAGGTAGATTCTCACTCTTACTGTGGCTATCCCACTCTGTACTGGAGGCCTTAGCAGGCACCATAAAGAAAATAAAAAAGCAGAGGCATAAGGATTGGAAAATTTTTTAAAGTTGCTGTTTATAAAAAAAAATGTGTTCTATATAGAAAACACAGGATCATTTACAGACTAATACCACATCTTTTTAAAAAGGTCAGCAAGATTGCCTAATACAATATCAGTATACAAAAGTCATTTGTCTCTTTATACAACAGCAAGAACCAATTATAAGAGTATTTTAAAAATCCCATTCTACAAGATACTTAGAAATAATCTAATAAAAGATGGTGTAAAACCTCTATGGAGAAAATTACAAAACCTTATTGAAGGACTCAGAAGAAGGTCTAAATAAATAGAGAAAGCTATTCCAAAGTTCAGCAAGGAAAAAATCAACGTCATGAAGATGTCAACTTTCCCCTAATTAACATATAAATTAAATGCAATTTCAATCAAAATTACACTAGGGATTTTTTAGGGAATTTGAATAGCAGATTCTAAACTTCTTACAGAAAAGTAAAGAGCTAGGAACAGCTGAGATCAATTTGAAAAATGGGAAAAGCTCCTACTAAATACCAAGATTTACCATAAATCTACAGATATTAAAACCATATGAAGGTGCATCCGTGAAGCAGTCTAGGGAGCCCAGAAATGGACCCGTGAGCGCACAAGGAGAGGGTATATGGTAAGGGTGGTGTTACAGATCAGAATAATAGCGTCTTAACGATGGTGCGGACAACTGGCTACCCATATGGGAAATGGCTGGTAACCTACCCCACACTGTAGTCAAAGGTTAATTCCCCATAGACAGATACGACACTGGAATAATGAAAAATTTCATAAATGTGACCAAAAAAATACAAAAATAAACTTAACTACATTACTATATTTTTGAATTCTACAAAGCGGAAGCACTTATAAAAATTAAAGCTAAGTCGAAGGCTGGAAGAAGATATTTGCAAGGCACATAACTGTTAAAGAATTTGCACCTAGAATATAAAAGAACTATAAATCAATAATAAAAAAAAAACCTTATAACTTACTTAAAATAGGCAGAGGACCTGAAGAGAAGAAATATGAATAGCCAATAAAAATAGAAGCAGACATCTAAGATACGGATACTCACTAGTAATTCTAGGAATGCAAATTAAATAAAATATTAGGTGGTATTTAACAACCAACATGATTGGTCCATGTTCTAAAATATCATATTATCTAGTGGTGGCAAGGATTAGGAACTCTTCTATACTGTTGATATAGGAGTATAAATTAATGCTGTTCAAAAAATTGGGCAATGAATATAAAGTGGAAAAAACGTTCTTAATTAATGATGTGGCAATGTCTCTGCTGAACACTCTAGAGAAACTTTCATACCTGCATGAGGAGGCATGTGCAACATTGTCCGAAGAAAATGAAAGCAGGGAAACTATCTAAATGACCATCCAATGAGCGATGGCTGCGCCAGGGCTGATCTCCAGCTGGCAACCACCAGGAGGGCCCTGCAGGCTGTGAGAGCTGGTGCGCATCCTGATCTACCAGGGCCAATGAGTCACCAGCTGTCAGATATTTTGAACATCACCTCTGGGATAAATTGTGATTAGTCATCCAAAGGAATGTTATTCCCCAGTTAGAATGAATGAACTAGCTCTACCTGTCTTTATATGTAAAAATCTCAAAAACATAACATTGAATGGAAAGCAAAGTTGTAGAAAGATATCGTTTGTGAGAAAAAAAATACACACAGCCACTCTTGTTCAAGGAGGCATAATTACATCATAAATATATTTCAAATATATATATATGGATGGGATCACATATACCAAATATGCACTTAACTCTTAGGATGGCGGACCCACTGAAGATGAAAGGAGAATGGGATAGACTCTCAGGGATATTTTATTTCTTATTTTTAAAAAGATCCAAAGCAAACATGCAAACTATTGATACTTATTAAATCTGGGTGGAACTATAGTGTCTATTGATTTTTAAAACATTTATGTATGTCTCAAATATTTTATAATTATTATTTTCTAAGATTAAGAGATGCTGTTTTCAAAATATTTAAAGCTTTCACTATATGGAATCAAATCAACTTGAATAAGCAATTCACTTAAACAAGCTTGAAAATTTATGCTTGTATAAAAGACCAATTTAGAGGCTTATTAATCACATTAGAATGTATTCATTATATAATTCACAAAACAGAATTTTATGATGTAATCAAAATTATTTGACTTATAATAATGTGATTTACATTTAACTTTTCTAAAATATCTCCACTATTTTAAATCAAAGTACACATGTCAATTCATCTTTCCTATGCATCTTATAGAGATTTGTCTGAGGATAATCTTAGATGCAAATTAAATTTGCTAGCTTGGAAAGGCATTTTTTTCCTAAGGGAGGAAAGCCTCAGAGAACTGACCCAAACAATGAGACGTTCCTACTCTTTCCTCCAAAATTTACATCACAATTTATTCTTCAAATCAACCATCTGAAATATGATACCACGAACACTTTGGGAAGTGAAAATAGTTTGCTGCTTTTAGCCAAAGTTAAGTAGAAAGTAAGCTCTCGTAATTTGGTTGTGCGTAGAGTAGCCCTGATGTCTGCGTACCTCTGTCCCTCAAAGCCTGGGTGACTTCTCCCCTTGGCTTCATTTTCCTCCTCTTCTCGCAGGTTCCTCTGAGCCTCTTCCTTGTCTTTGGCTCGTTTGAGGCAGTAAGCTTTCTCTTGCTCTCTGATTTGTTGTTCAATTACTGGAAAGTTCTGCAATGCCTGGATCCTTTCTGATCGCTCTATTTCCTTACCGTCCAGCCACTTGAATACAAAACAACCAACATGGCGCAATTATTCGAAAGTCACAATTCAAATCAGCCCCAAGTTGACTTTGATTGGAATATTGTGAACTTAGAAACAATAAGTAATGCACCATAGTGATGCGGAATTAAAAGCAAAGTAATTAATGGGAAACATCAGGAACTTTGATCAAAATCATTTATTTAATAGAATTAACAGGGTCACAAAGTATCTTTACTGGTAAAAAAAAAATAAGTAGGTCTTCTGTTGAAACTAATTAGTAATGACAAGCTCTCAAAATGTATTGATTTTGTAACTGTTCGCTATATGAAGGACGTCAAAGCCTCAAGTCAAACCACAGCTCCAAAGTGTAACAATGACACGTTGCAAATGCTCTTGACAAAAAAAGGCCTCGTGTTTCACCAGTTGGGCTCTAGTACAAATGGGCACATGTTCTACCTTCAGCAACAAGATGCACACACTACACTGTTAACTGCTACGGTCACTGTTTATATCTGGTGTTTTTATAGTGATTTTCCAAGCTGAAATATTAAAATAATTATCTGGATGGGCCCAGTGTAATCACAAGCGTCCTTATAAGGGAAAGTACCAGGATCAGTAAAATTATAAATCAAAATTATAATGTGGATATTTGGAAAGATAATTTACAGTACATTTTGGGTATAAGGACTCCTACGGGCTGCAGGTTTCCGGCACCTGGCTGGCAGCTGCCACAGCTTTCAGCCTGAGCGCACCGCAACAACGGGGGCTCCAGCACCCCTCCGGGGAAGTGGCTCATAGGGCTACGCTACAGGATCCATTCCTGCGATACGCTGGTTCTTACCAGTTCAATTTTTTAGTACGTCGTTGTATAATGATGATCAGCTTGGGTTATGCTTGAGCTAATTTATCATTTTATTATAAATATGTATTCCAGATTCAATTACCTGAGGCACTCATTCTCTTAATCAAAAAAAAAAATTACATTAGGCAAAATGCGTTCCATAAATCCAGCAATCTCGACTATGCAGAATACAGCAGCCTAAAAACAAACGTCCTCTGAGAATAAAAGGAAATGCCTATCACGAAGCCAATGCATCCCTGTATTTTTTTGCAGAAGCATGGGGCTGCACGCAGGTCTGAAACTCTGGGAATTACATGAAAATTAACATTACTAGTTGAACATAATCGGGTATATGATTTCTCCAGAAACCATCTGTTTTTCCCCAGGTTTCAAAAACATTAGGTGAGGGGAGATAGAACATTACAGGTTAACACATAGAGCAAAGGCTCTTGAATGAGGTCCCTGGACCAGGAGCATCAGTGCTATCTGAGAGTTTATTAGAAATGGAAAATCCTGGGTGCCAACATCAGACCTATGAATCCGAAACTCTGGGATGTCGCCCAGCAAACACCACGCAAGAATTCCAAAGCATAGCAAAGTCTGAGAACCACTAACACAGAGAATGAGTTAAGAGAAAGCAATGAAAAAAATTTATAAAAGCACAGTAGTTTAAGACAACATAACACAAAGGTATCTAGCTGTCATCATCTCAAAAACTCTAAGCTTTTGGTTTGCTATTAGTAATGATCAATGCCCTCCATGACTATGATTTGTGTTCATCAAGAAATCGTTCAGCTAAGCTCCGTTGTGTTCTAAATGAGAAAGGAGAAAGGTATTTAATTTATTTTTCAAAAGTTTATTAAAGCTATTAAAACAACTTTAAAGTTTCAGTAAATCGAAGGATTAGTTCTGATTTTCTGGAATATTCCACACATTCCCTAACAATGCTGTGAATTAACAGGCATTATTGCAGTTGCTTGTTTTCATTTCTCTGAGATTTCTGCATCATTAAAATAAGCATACCTTTAATTGTTGAAGAGTTGCCACCACGAACTGCCTGTAACCATCAAAGTCAGCACACGGGTTACCCATCAGAAAGAGCTCCTTCAGGTGGATATTGTGCTGAAGGGTTTTAATGCTGCTCAGCTCTCCAATGAAATTTACGGTCAGGTCGAGTTTTGTCAGCCCTTCACATCCTGTTGAAAGAAGTAAAAAGAAAATAAAGCAAAAAAAAAAAAAATCACACTGGTAATGAAACGTGTGCAACAGCTCATAGCAGGAACAACTGCAATATTTTTAAGTATGCTGATTAATTGCATGGCTTACCAATAAGTGGATTTTCAGAAATACCAACTCAAAGGTTTAGCCCTGACTCGCTTCTCTATGTGCATTTCCCCTTCGCCCCTCCAGCCAGGGAAAATCACTTTCGCTGTCCATATCTGCAAGCCCTGGGCTGGGTAACATATGGATTTGGTCACTATATGCTGCTAGGGTGGACACGACAGCAAAACAAAGCTCCTCTAGAGAGGACACCTGCAATCTGTTCTGAGAATTTTGTCAGGTAGGTAGGACACATCTCGCCATGAAGGGTGATGGTTGGGAGGGGTCCCCAAAAGGAAAGGCAGTTCGTAAAACCCAGGCATCAGAATTAATATTTACAAAGTCACACCGAAGAGACAGAATGACTCCAGGACTGCTAAGAACTGCACTGGAGGTATCAGCAAATGTTAAGAGTAAGAGTTTGGTCCTCAGAGGAGTAATAGAAAAAGGATGAGTCATGGATGCAAAGATGGTAGTAAATCTGCCCCATCCACCTTCATTATAGAGATGGCTGGATGCTACAGAAATTTCAGTCGACTCCCTTCACTCACGTCCCATGGGAGCTTGCTAGTTAGGAATGCAGACTTTAGAATTAGGCAGATAGGAGTTCAAGTTCCGTCTTGGTCACATCCTTGCTGTGTGATGTTGGATAAGTTATGAGCCTCCGCCTTTGCTTCTGTGGTATTAAAACAGCATTGGGGGCGCCTGGGTGGCTCAGTTGGTTAAACGACTGCCTTCGGCTCAGGTCATGATCCTGGAGTCCCGGGATCGAGTCCCGCATCGGGCTCCCTGCTCGGCAGGGAGTCTGCTTCTCCCTCTCCCACTCCCCGTTTGTGTTCCCTCTCTCGCTGTGTCTTTCTCTGTCAAATAAATAAATAAAATCTTAAAAAAAAAAAAAACAGCATTGGTACCCAATCAGGGGTTGCTGTGAGGACAATATAAGATGATTCATGTCAGGTACTTAGCACAGTACCTGCCACCTAGAGAGCTTCAGTAAACACTAGCTAGGATGAGAAATAACCCAATAACCACTCTTAGGATTATGTTGAACAATGTGCTTATGGGGGAAGAAGGATGCTTGCTCTCCCGTGAGCAGAGAGTTTGCAGTTCCTTGCTGTGGACTTAGGAAGAGTTGACCTGGTTCATATAGCAGCCTCTGTGGGCTGGGCTCAGCAGAAGGCTGTCTCCCCTGTGGCTGGCTCATGCTTGTTGGATCAACCTGGCAGATTTTGTGGCCATTAATACCGAGAGAGCCATTTCCAGCTGAAAACCCAGCCCCACCTTGTTGTGCCCTCATTTCTTCAAACATCTACCTGCTCCAGCCCTCCCCTATGCTTCCTGATTATATCTCGCTTTTCTGTTGTCTTGTGGCTATATAACGTAGGGCAAGCTTTGGTTCCTGATACAGTAACTTCACCAGTACGATTTGATTCAGTTGGATTCATAGCTCTGCAACCGCGTCACCTTTAGCAAGGTTCTTCTCATTGCTGAAGGCTTAATGTTGGAAACAGCTTCATTAAATGCTAGTATTCTCTCATCCTTACCCTTTTTTTTTTTAAAGATTTTATTTATTTATTTGAGACAGAGAGAATGAGAGAGAGCAAGCACATGAGAGGGGAGAGGGTCAGAGGGAGAAGCAGACTCCCTGCCGAGCAGGGAGCCCGATGCGGGACTCGATCCAGGGACTCCAGGATCATGACCTGAGCCGAAGGCAGTCACTTAACCAACTGAGCCACCCAGGCGCCCTCATCCTTACCCTTTCTTGATGTTAGCATCTGACTCCATCATGTCCAGAATTCCAAGGTTTCCTCCAATCTAATCATATCCCAAACTAGAATCTTCCAAATAAGATAGTTCTACCTTAGTGCTTCCAGATGTAGGGCCTCACCCTAGAGTCATCCCTCCATGCGTTCATTCATTCATTCATTCATCCAGGAGTTAACGGGTACCTGCTATGACCAAGTTACTGAGCCAGGTCTTCAAGATAAAGTGGTTAAAAAAATCCATGGCATTTCACCTCAAGCTTATGTCTAATATGGAGAAAGGAGAAAAAAGATATGCATTCTAGGAAAAAAAAAATTCCTGGTGCAAAGAAGTGAATCTGAAGAAGCAGGCAGAACCAGAAGTAGGCAATGCCTATTGTTATAAGCCAGCCTAAATTGATATGTACTGGTTCTTTCTCCATCCCCATTCATTGTTCAGCCCATTGGTTTTGGCTTCCATCCTCAATATTCTACTAGATTTGCTCCCCTAAAGGTGATGAAAGAGACCTTCATGTTGACAAATCTAACAGACCTTCTCAACCCATTATGTCACTAGAACAGTCCACGCATATGGCATGATTGACCATAAATTCTTTTTAAAAAACTTTTCTAGGGTGCCTGGGTGGCTCAGTTGGTTAAGTGGCTGCCTTCAGCTCAGGTCATGATCCCAGGGTCCTGGGATCGAGTTCCGCATCATGCTCCTTGCTCAGCGGGGAGCCTGCTTCTCTCTCTGCCTGCCACTCTCCCTGCTTGTGCTCTCTCTCTCTCTCTCTGTGTCAAATAAATAAAATCTTAAAAAAAAAAAACTTAAAAAAAAATAAAAAACTTTTCTAAAACTTTTAGTTTTCTTTTTATCTTTATTTATTTTTAAGTTCTTGTTTTAATTCCAGTTAGTTAACAGTGTTATATTAGTTTCAAGTATATAATATAGAGATTCAACAATTCCATGTATCACCTGTTGCTCATCATGTCAAGTGCACTTCTTAACTGACCATGAATTCTCTCTGAAATGTCTCAGTTGTCTTGGAAACAATGATACTACTCTCTCCTTCTCCTCTTTTATAATGCAGCTTATTACTCTTGGTCCTTTTTACAGACTTTTCCACTCCATCAATGGTAATATATCCCAGATTTCCATCCTTGACCCAGTATTCTCTCTCCTGTTTCTCTTGATGACAACAGTCATGTTCCCAAATTCTGATGAGTCCCAAACAATAACTTCATAGCTGACGATCCAACTGAATGTCATACTCCTACTTCCAAATGTCTGTAAGACATCCCATTCAATATGTCTAAAAATGAACTCTTCATATTTTCTCTCACTCTCCACTCCTCAAGACAGCTTTCCTGCTGCCTCCTGATGTCTAAATCCTATTAATGTCATCACCATTTTGGTATCAGATGCCAAGAGTCAAGTCACAGCTAACTTGAGTGTTAACCTAAAATGCTCTCTTAGCCCCTTCACTTCATCAATCACCAAGCCCCGCAGAACTCAACCCCTACATTCTTCCCACCTACTTCTTGTCCACTGTAATCCTATAACCAACAGGCCAGCTCAGGTTCCTATCCTCTTGTGCATGAAATATGGCATATCTCCTAAGTCATCTCCCTATATTTTGAGAAAAGGAAGGAAGGAAGGAAGGAAGGAAGGACAAAAGGAAGAAAAGGGTGACATTTGAAAGACTCCAACATGTTCAAAAATTTATATAATTTTTATTTTGCTGTAATTTTGTAGATAAAGGACCCTCCAAATGTTCATTATATTTTTCAAAATGATAAATCTTAAGTTTTCTTCTACCTGGCCTACCCATAAGAAAGTACACCACGTCTGCCATCCCAATGAACAATTCTTGCTGAACTAGCCAAGCTTGAGAAAGCTGCTCTCTCTGGAGTTAGGCACTCCTACCTTCAACTGAGTCCCACTATCCATCTGTTCTTTGAAGATCCACCTCAATGGTCATGGGGGTGAGAAGGTCATTAAAACTGACAACATTGATTTCCCAAGGGGGGAACCTCACACTATTAGAAACCCCACCTCTCCTTCCAGGTTAGAGTGGGTAAGAAAGAAGGCTGGAAAAAGAAGGCAATTTATTATATCCCAGTGAATCCAAAACAGAGGGGAAAAAAAGTATGCTAGTTAGCTTTTGCCATCTAGCAAAACATAAAAATAAACAAGCAAAAGTCCATCTTATGTTTAAAATTATATTGAGATTAACTCAAGTAGGTGGGCTGAGTGTATATCCATCTTCCTCCTCTCACCTCAAACCTTTAAAATTAAACAGAGTACATTATTTACCAGCTGATACGATGCATCCTCCCTCCCTACTGCCCATCCCCCCAAACATATCCTCAAACTACTCTGCACCCAGCGCCTTCCTTAGAGGTGGAAGGTGGCGCTCTCAAGAAGCGCCCAGGTAGAGGCCAGCAGAGGGCTGTGGACTACAGTTCCCAAAGCTCAAAAAGACAATAGTGACGATGCTGCCCTCTCGTGGCAGATGAGCAAAACATACAGGAAAACAACTCTCCGTGTCCTTCCAAGATCCTTTCTTAACAAAAACAAGCCCTTTACATGGCAACTGAGAGTGAGAGTTTTAATTATTTCTCTGACATTACAGATTGACATTTTACTATCACAAAACATGCATGCAGAGTAACTTTTGTTATTCCACTTGTTAACATGAGACTGCGTGACGGGGCTGTAGAGTGTGCCAGCTGGAGAAGGACGGCTCCATCTCTAATGCAGAAAAATGCCCATGATGGAAAGAATCTTCCCGGTTCCAGCACTGAGGATGGCTTTGGCCCTTTGATTGTGATGGTATTTTAGGTTTTGAGGATGAAAATTCAGAACGTATGATGAATACTTATGTCTTTGTTGCTCTATAACCTTGAGAGTCACCAAAATACCCATTTCTACACTAGGAGGCAAACAGGCTAAAATCCATCATACCCTAAGTAAAGTCCTCCTAATTTTAGCTCTTGGCAGATGGGAGCAGGGTGGGGAGAGCAGCTCGCCCGCCTCTGCTCCATGCCCCTGTACTCCGGAGTCAAGCCTGCCAGTCGCCATGCCCTGCTCACTCACACAGAGCCCCCAGTAGCCCTGCCAGCCAAGTGAGAGGCCGGATGTGGAAACAGAACCTCACAACCACAGAATGAGCCCGCACCAGCCACCTAATCAGCCAAATCCATCGTGATTATGAACAGACACCAAGTGTTACCAGGCATTTTAAAAAATAAAATAAAAGCACAAAATAGAAGCCTACAAAGTGAAACAGGAAACCTTCCAGAATATAGAATAACAAGACAAAGAGGTTTAAATAAGGAATATAGTGTAAGAGAAATGGAAGATCAATCTAGTACTTTTAAAGAAGTTCTAGCGGAGATGAGAGAAAACAGAGGTTATGGGTATGTCTATTACCTTGACTGTGGTGATGGGTTTCACAGTGTGTACATATATCCAAACTCAACAAACTCTTTACATTAAATACGTGCAGGTTTTGTATATCAATTATACCTCAATAAAGCTATTTTTTAAAAAAACACTGTGCTCCAAAGAACACCGTCAGAGAGTTGACAAAAAAACCCACAAAATGAAAAAAATGTATCTATAAATCATATATCTAACCAGATTCTAGTATCCAAAATATATAAATAGGCTTTACAATTCAACAGTAAAATGACAAATAACCTAATTAGAAAATGGGCAAAGGTTCTAAATAAACATTTCTCCAAATAAGGTAGACAGATGGCCAATAAGCACATAAAAAATGCCCAAGCTCATCAGTCATTAGGTAAACACAAATCAGAACCACGATGAGATACCACCTCACACCCATCAGGGTGGCCCCTATAAAAACAAACACATAAATACAAATATAAAATAACAAGTGTTGGCGAGGATGTGGAGAAGTGGGAGCACTCAGAAACTGTTGGTGGGAATGTAAAATGGTACAACTACTTTGGAAAACAGTTCGGCAGTTCCTTAAAAAGTTAAACAGAGAGTTACCACATGATCCAGCAATTCCATTCCCAGGTGTATACTAAATTAATTGAAAACACATGTTTATGCAAAAACTTGTACATTAATGTTCACAGTAACTTTATTCATAACCAAAAAGTGGAAACAACCCAAACGCTCATCAGCTAACAAGTGGGCAAACAAAATGCTGTGCATCCACATAATGGAATGTTACTCAGCCACGAAAGGGAAGGAAGTGCCACAGCATGGATAAACCCTGAAAACATTACCCTACAGACACAAAGGACCACATATTGTGCAATTCCATTTTCATTAAATGCTCAGAATGGGAAAATCTATGGAGACAAAGAGTAAATTAGGGGCCAAGGCAAGGAGTAAATGAGGAGTGGATGTCAATGGATACAGGGTTTTGTATGGGGTGATGGAATGTTCTGGAACTGGATAGTGATGATGGGCAGGCACACAACCTTGTGAATATACTAAAACCACTGACTTGTATATTTTAAAATGGTGAGTTTTATGGTGTGAATTATATATCAATTACAAAATAAATCGTTCAAATATTTCAATTAAGAGACATTTTGAGAAAAAAATACAATTTTCCACATTCACCTTATTTTATTTTTTATTGAGGTATAATTGACATACAGCATTAAATTCGTTTCAGATATACAACATAGTGATTTGATGTCTGTATAGATTGTGAAATGATCACCACCAGAAGTCTAGTTAATATCCATCACCTTACAGAATTACAGAATGTTTTTCCTTATGATGAGAACTTTTAAGTTCCACTCTCTTAGCATTTTCACATATGCAACACAGCATTATTAGTTATAGTCACCATGCAGTGCATGACATCCTTATGACTTACTTACTTTATAGTTTTAAATTTTGTACCTTTTTTCATTGTGCATTTTTTTTTTAATTTTACCTTTTGACTTCCTTCATCCATTTTGCCTGCACCCCCCGACTCCCACAACTGGCAACCACCAAATCTTGTATTCTTTTTATCTCTGAGCTTGGTGTTTTGTTTTGCTTTTTATATTTCACATATAAGTGAGATCATATGGTATTTGTCTTTGTCTGACTTATCTCACTTAGCATAATGTCCTCAAGGTCCATCCATGTTGTCATAAATGGCAAGATTCCATTCTTTTTTATGGCTAAGTAATATTCCATTGTGTACCTGAGTACGTGTGTGTGTGTCTATCATGTTTTCTTTATCCCAAAAATACATTGGTTCCTTTTTTTGTGTGATAAATTTGAGATGTACTAGAGAAATTAAATGTAAAAAATACAATCATTAAAACCAGAATATAGAATATATTTATATTCAGAAACTATAAAGAAAAAATATTGATAAAGTTGAGTATATTAAAATGTAAGCCTTCTGAATAACACTAGCATCATAATTGAAACAAAAGAAAAGTAGTCAACTCAAGAGAAAATATCCATCCATACATAAAGGATAAATATCTGGAATGTATAAGAGCACATTTTAAAAAAAAGATAAATCAACAGAAAAATGACCAAAGAATATGAAGTAGTAATTCACATAATAAGAAAAACAAATACTCGGCGGAGCAAGATGGCGGAGGAGTAGGAGACCTGGATTTCGTCTCCTCTCAAGAATTCAGCTGGATAGGGATCAAACCATTCTGAACACCTACAAACTCAACAGGAGATCGAAGAAAAGAAGAGCAACAACTCTC
>NC_138372.1:162975825-162990870 GCF_054177405.1 Leptonychotes weddellii
GATTGGATTCTTTGTTCTTTGGGTGTTGAGTTTGATGAGTTCTTTATAGATTTTGGATACTAGCCCTTTATCTGATATGTCATTTGCAAATATCTTCTCCCATTCGGTCGGTTGTCTTTTGGTTTTGTTGACTGTTTCCTTTGCTTTTTGCAAACTTATTTTTAACCACAGGACCTCCCCCACTTTTTGTTCTTTTGGTCCCATTGTGATCTAAAAATACTTGATACTACTTAAACCTCTTAATTATCTGGGATGCTTGTTTTAAAATACAGATTTTCACTAGATCTAAATTAGTATCTCAAGGGTTGAGATCCAGGACTTTGTATTTAAAAACACAACTCTCCCAAGTGATGTGAGGTATTTGGCCCTCAAGAGGTGGGCCTTGAGAGCAAGCAACACTTGCTTATCGGAGTTCAAGCACCCCAAAACCCCAGGTCTGGACCATTTATCCCTGTTTCATTGATTCAACAAATACTGATGAGCCCCTGGCACTGGGGATACAGATGTGAAGGAGACGTACAATGTCTCCACTCTCATGGAGCTCACATTCCTGCAGGGAGAGATAGATCATTAACATTTAAACAGGTGAACATATAATAAGTCATGTGGTGATAAGTGCTCTGAAGAAAAGTAAAGCTAGGCGTGTATGATAGAGAGTGGTATGCTATTTATACAGGGTTGTCAGGGAAGGTCTCTCTGATGATGTGACATTTGAACAGATTCCAGAAAGAAGTAAGGACACATGTTATGAGGCTTTCTAGAGAAGGCTGTACTAGGCAGAATAAAGAGCAAGTGCAAAGGCCTGAGGCATGAGTACACTTAGGACAGAAGGGACTTGACCATTGCCCCAGAGACTTGGGCAAGAAAAGAACAAGAATGGCATGCTGGACAGAGGGTAGAATGGAAACATGCCTATAATCAGGCAAGAGCATTATGTGATCTGAGATGCTGAGTGGGCTTCCCTGGAGCACATATTTTATGTTAGGATATAAAAATGTAATGAGAAAATGGAGTCCCCGTGGGGACTCCACATGCCCTTACTGGGACTTCAAGTGCCCTTGAACTCTAAGCAGGGTTACTCAGGTTTTATCTGTAGCAGGGAGTCACTGAGGACTGAAGGACCATATATAATAAAATCTAATTCCTAGCAACATCCATTGTCTTTTGTACACTTTGTGAGATAATGAGAGTGGGGAAGTGATAGAAAATGGGGCACTTATGGGGCACAGGCAAATGAATAAATCTTAACCACGGAGCTACTGAAAATGCATTGTCAAATCAGGTGAGGAAATTATCAATCAATTACAGCTTTATTAATTATGAAACACTGCTGTATGAAAATAAAATCTGAATTACCTTGCACATGCGCAGATGATGAAGCACACAGCCAGCAGAATTGCTGGAAAGGAGACCTCTCGCCACAAACTGGTTTCTAATAGGAAAAATAAAAATAAATGGATTAGAAACCATTGCTGATAATCTTGGAACAACAAAATTGTAATAACATTTCTTTTTTATACACCAAAGAAACCCCACAAAACACATTTTCAAATGGATGTCAGTTCAAGCAATTTGCCATAAGTAACAAGATAAAATTATCAAATGTTGTACAGATTCATTCATTAGATAATTTTAGCAAATAATTTTTTTTCTGTCTTTAAGAAATGATTATGCTACATAAACAGTTTGGGGCTTGCCTTTTACTGTAATGCTGGTGAAAGATTTTGTGGAATATATGCTAATGTCAGAAATCTCATTCTGGTGATGATGAGGATCATGCCTAAAATTTGTAGAGTGCCTTATAATTCACAAAGAGTCTTCATACCTCATTGAATCAACACAACAAACTGTGAGGGAGGTAGGGACCACTGTCATTTCTCTGCACGCGAGAAGACCAAGACTGAGAGATGATGAAACTTGGCCAAGGTTACACAGCTCTGAGGTGTCAGAGCCAAGATTTAAAAACCATGTCTAGCCAGAACACAATGTTTTGCCTAAAATGGGGCGGGGAAAGAGAATTGCAACTTTGCATACTGGGAGTCTCTAGAGGGCAAAAAAGAGAACATATATTATGAACTATTTGTCCTTGCAAAACTCTGCTATTGGTAAAATATTTCAGTGTTATAGACCCACAGTGGAAATGACACGAAATCCTACAGCAGTTATAATCATAGGAGTTAAACCAATCGTGAACCTGAGTATTGCTCAAGTCACCTAAAAGAAATCAGAGCTGGCTTAAGGACGATCACATAAATATCTAAAGGAAAGGATAAACAGACCTCAGCTTAATTTCTGCCAAATGATTCAAAAGCTCAATTTTGCAGCAGTTGTTTAAAACTTGGAATGACTCTGTGCTGTGAATGTATTTATTTCTTCTATTTCTGCTATGAATGAAGATTGAGTCAGCTAACAAAACCTACTTAGTTCATGATGTGGGTGGAGTACTGAAGATTGGCAATGCAAAATATAGCAGTTGTGAATGATGTCACTGCGAATGTACAGTATTTCATGTATACTGTGAATTCAGTAAGTTATTGTGGGTTCAGCTGAACACTCAATCTAAAGTGTGTTTGTATTCTTAGCTGACTCTGATTTGATGTGGAATTTGGAAAATATTTCCTTACAGAAACAAGTCCAGCTTGACAAACTGCTAAAATCGTTAGACTTGAACAGTGAACAGAGACTGGTTTAAATTCAAATTCTACAAAGATATGATTGTGTGATTTGATATAAGGTATTCACTAGTTCATTGCATCAGTAGCCATTTACTTAGTATCTAGTTTGGTTTAGTTCAACTGTCACTTCCTTCAAGAAGCCCTCCTTGACTCCTTCAACTCCCCCGTGGCCCTCAGCTGCTCCTTCTCTGTACCCCCATTATCCCTCATGCATTTCCATCAGCAATCTTAACGTACTGAATTAAAATTGCTCTTTGTAACAATGGATCGTGTATCACCACATCAAAAACTAATGATGTATTGTATGGTGACTAACATAACATAATAAAATTTAAAAAAATAAAAATAAATAAAACTGCTGTTTGCTTTCTCTAGATTTCCCCACTTGCTTGCAAGCTCAATGAAAATAGTCAGGATCTATCTGCTGTTCCTTGGTGGCACTGGGGTGGTGCCCCTGGGGAGCCTCCTCTCCCTTCTCTTAGTGCATGGTTCACTTGGAGACTGAGTTCCCTCCCAGCATTCGATCCACTTCTAGCCATTTGGAGCTTCACAGACTTATCAACAAAGTGATTGGTTTTGCCATGTAAATGGGACCCTTCCAGAACCATTGAAATTGGGCTTCTTATTGTAACTCGAGAAGGCTATAATCTCTTTCTGCTGGACTGGAATCTGGGATGTTGCAGGCACAAGGCCACCAAGAACCACCATAAAGTAATCATAGCCTTTTTAAAGAGTAAAGCTGACATAGAAGACAAGAAACAAAAGAAGTAGAGACTGACAGAAATCCGAAATCTATGCTGGGAATTTTCATTAATTAACCAATAAATTTCATCTGAGTTGGGTTTCCATCCAGTGGAACTCAGAATATCCTAACTGACAGAGATGATGTCAGGCATGCCTGTGTGTCCTAGCAGGTAGAACATCACCTGGACTGCGTGCTCACAAGCTACCTGTGAAGGAGATAGAATAGAATCAGATGTAGAACTTGTCCGCTGGGGCTTCATAGCCAGAAGAAGAAGAGGAAAATCTTTTCAGTAGAGATACATTCAGAGGGCTAGGGAAGCAGAGGGAAGTGTTACCTCCACCAGCCAAGAAGGGGGCAGACAAGACCCCACAGAGGTGTTCTTTGATTTGGGCCTTGAAGGAGTAGGGTTCTTCTAGGTACAGCAGGCTGGAGACACATTCCGGACACGACACAGCAAAGCACATGTACCAAGCCTTGCTTGACCTATCTAAACTTGAGTATTCGTATCTGTAAAATGGAGATAGCACAGCTAATTGGCCTACCAGTTTTGGAGCACCTGCTCTGTTCCAGGTGCTACGTGGGCAGGTCGGAATCCACAGATAACTGAGACATACTGCCCATCCTCAAGTAGCTCACAGCCTGGTGGACAAGGCACAGAAATAAATATGCAAGAGCAGTGCAGGAAATGGGCATGAGAGAGGGAAACCTTGAAAGCTAGAGGAGCACAAAAAGAGTCACTTAACCACCCCCCCCTTCCAGAGAACAGGGTGGGATCCCTGAAGGAGGTGGCTGTGGATCACCTGGAAACTGTCTAAACAATAAAAGTTGCTTTCTCTGTCATCCCAGCACCTGGAAGAGAACTACAAAAGCCTTGAATACTTACCTAGTAGCTTTCCTGGGAACAAAATGGAGTGGGGGGATAGTGGCCTTTGGGAAAGGAAGGATGGTCAGTGAGGTGCATATTCATGGTTTTGTGAAGACAAATAAAGAGAAGATTTTTTTTTTTCCTGTTTAACCTCAGTCTTATGTAATCATAATCTCACATACATTTTGAGTACTTAGGATACAGGACACATGATGCTAAGTGCTTTCCTCCAATTATTTTAGTCATGACCAGGTAGGAACTATGATATCTCCATTTACAGACAAAAATGCTGTTTTAGAGAGTTCAGTGAACTGCTTCTGAGTTACAGCTAACAAGTGGGGGCTGGGCTTTGAACCTTGGCAAGCTGAGGACAGAGCCTTGATGCCACGCTGTGCGCAAACACGATTAATCTGATGTTGGCAAACTGGAGGTTGAAGAACATGCTTGTTGAATTTATTTCAGATTTACTCTTGACAGGAAATACCAATATCTTTATATCTTTCGACTTTCCCTTGCCAGACTTCTGTCTTCCTTCCTTTCTTTTTCTTCTTTTTTTTTTTAATTTTATTTATTTATTTAACAGAGAGAGACACAGCGAGAGAGGGAACACAAGCAGGGGAAGTGGGAGAGGGAGAAGCAGGCTTCCCTGCTGAGCAGGGAGCCCGATGCGGGGCTCGATCCCAGGACCCTGGGATCATGACCTGAGCCGAAGGCAGACGCTTAACGACTGAGCCACCCAGGCGCCCCCTTTCTTTTTCTTCTTATAGAATATGTCACACACACAGCTAAGCATGAAACATAAAATCACAGACAGCTGTGTACATATCACCCAGCTTTAGCAAAGCTTAACATTTTGCCAAATGCCTTTGGGGTTTTTAAAAAAGAAACAAAATGTTGCAAATCCAGTCCTTCTGGTGTCTCTAAGATGACACCCCAAAAGCAGGCACCTCCTCTGTGCATGCGTCACCCGCCGCTGCAGCGCCAGGGTCCTCCCCTGCTCCCACAGGCCGACCCCGTTCCCAAGTGCACCTTAGTCATCTCTAACTCATTCTTTGGCCCTGAAAGGAAGAGTTCTTTGGGTGTGGCAAAGATGAAAAAAAAAAAAAACTCACTTGCATGTTCCAATATGTTCCCCAGGAAATGTTCAGAAGCCATCACATGAGACTGAAGAGGCCTGTCGTGGGAGTTTTGTCTCGAAGTCGGAGACACCGCATGGTTGGGGGAGGAGGCTGCATTCGGCTGCTCTGACTCCCAGGCATCCGTCAGGGAACGGTCAGAATCCCCTCCTGGAAAAGAAGGGCTCAGTGCGCGTGTGCCGGTGTGTGGTCATTGACTTTCCAGGCACAGTAGCCAATGGTCATCCCCATTGCAATGTTTTGGGAGTCCGATGGGAGACGGGTCTCCGGGTCGGGTGGTATTTCAATTTGTCCTCATCTTTGAAGGGCCCCAGAGGAAAAGACTCTTCAATGCAGAGACGAGCAAAGGCCAGAGGCATGAAAGTGTAGTGAAGGAGGCCCATTCCAATGTGGTTAGAGCAAAGGGACCTGGTGGGACATGAGACTGGAAAGTGAGACTGAGGGTGGGTCACAGGAGGCACCAACTTCCCAGTAGAGGAGTCTGGAATTTATGCTGCAGACAGTGGAGTGCTGGAGTGGCTCTGGGTGAGGGTGCCACTGGACACGCACACTTCTGTGGCATTTTCAGGTAGATAAAGTAATATGTGGTTTTGGTATATGGTAAAATCTAGGTGGCCTTGATGATCATGAACTAGTAGCCTAAGACTCATGTATAGAAGAAGACTCATGGATAAAATATCTCACTCTTTTTTTTTTTTAAAGATTTTATTTATTTATTTGACAGAGAGAGAGACAGCGAGAGAGGGAACACAAGCAGGGGGAGTGGGAGAGGGAGAAGCAGGCTTCCCGCGGAGCAGGGAGCCCGATGCGGGGCTCGATCCCAGGACCCTGGGACCATGACCTGAGCCGAAGGCAGTCGCCTAACCAACTGAGCCATCCAGGCGCCCCTAAAATATCTCACTCTTAATCCCTGAGTGCATTGGGGGTTGTACAGATGGATTTGAAAGATGTGTGATGAGTACATGCGCCTCTCTTTTTAAAAGATTTATTTATTTATTTTGGGGGGCGCAGGGGCAGAGAGAGAGACAGAATCTCAAGCAGCCTCCCTGCTGAGCGAGGAGCATGACTCGGGGCTTGATCTCTGGACCATGAGATCATGACCTGAGCTAAAATCAAGAGTCTGACAATCAATTGACTAATTCACCCAGGTGCCCCTGCCTCTCATCTTTATTGCACCAAACTATAGCAGAGCCAAGTCCTTCTATTTCTCATTCATTCATTCATTCATTCATTCATTCATTCATTCATTCAGCAAACATTTACTGGATGTGATTCTATATGAGGAGTTGACCCAGCTGCTAGAATACAATTGTGAAGATGATGTCTCTGCCCTCATGTGCCTTATGTTCTGGTGGGGGAGAAAGATAATAGCTGTGAAGGACATTCTCCCTCTGTAAAATACCTTAAAATGCTGGATAAAATATAACAAACATCTTAACTTTTTTTTTTTTTATTCAAGGAGGCTGTGGTCTGGAGAGGGACAGACATACACGCCAACAATTAGGATGCAGTATGGGGTCATTGCTACCATGAAGGGCAGCAGAAGGCATCCAGTGAGAGTCTAGGAAGGAGTGCCTGAGTCCATCAGGGGAATCCAGGCAGGCTTCACAGATGAGATTGTACTTAAGTGAAAACTTGATGAGTAGGAGTTCTTCCAGGGAGACAGCAGGAAGACGGAAGGGCAGAGACAGAATAAATAGGAGGGGAGGAGGGGAAGGAGCAAGAGGACAAGGGAGAGAAGAGGAGGAAAAGAAGAAAAGACATTAACCCATGCGAGAACATGAAGGAGGGTGTTCCCTGAAGAGCGAGTTCTCCTATGAGCCTAGATAGGGGAGCATGTGAGTGTGGGCACTCCTAGGAGGTGATCTTGGCTGGACTGCTAAGCAGGGGTCCGGTCATGAAGGGCCTCATGGGTCACACTCAGTTGCTATGATATATTCCCAGGCAATTTGGAGCATGAATGTAATGTGAGGACTGCTTTGTGTTGAAGGGCTCGCTCAGCAATGAGAGACTCCCAGCTCCTGGGAATGATTGTGGAACCCCCAAAATACATGGGGTCCTCATATAACAGTGCTTCTTAACTGGAGGAGATTTCTGCCCCCAGGGATATTTGACAATGTTTGAAGACGTTTTTGGCTGTTACAAATTGGTGTGTGTGTGGGGGGGGCGGTGAGTTGCTACTGTCATCTAGTGAATAGAACCCAGGGATGCGGTTACCATCCTATAATGCACAGGCGGCCTCACAATGAGGGATTGTCCAGTCCCAAGTGTCGATAATGCTGAGGTTGTGAAACCCTGTCACAGAGGGAGCAGACCCAAGTGTAGAAGGAATGTTGATCATTAGTGCTCTTTCAGCAACTCTGGTAAGCACTTACGCGCACAGAACATCTGTATTTTCCTACATTTTCTATATCTTCCTGATTGCCCTTACTCTTGTCAAAACACCCTACATTCCGCTTTCACAGGGCAAATCATAATTTATGATGTCATAATTATTATATAAACACATACTATATAATACGTAATTTGTGTCATTTTTGTTTAATATCCGCCTCCCTTGCGAGACTAAAAGCACCATGAGAAAAAGTACACTTCACCTGCCCCAGCCCCAGACACCAGCAATAATGCGGAACGTATTGTTAGCATTCAGTAAGGTATGTTAATAAGTAGAGAGTTCTGGTAGGGGGGCAGGGAGGATGAGACATGAGAAGCCGCTATAACAACTTGGGCCACTGTAACAGGGTCACAGCCATAGAGACAGGGGTCAGTGCTCACCTTTATGGAGGCTCAAGCTGATTTGAGTTGGAGGCTTTAAGCAGGGAGAGTCACCTCCTAGCCCAGGCTGGTGGGCTGACTCTGCATGTGGGGCTCCCCTCCCACTCAGCCTGGATACTGAGCAAATGAGCTGGTGCCTTTGGACCAGGGAATTTCTGCCAACCTTGCAGTCTCCCTCCCACCATCCCACCCACAACCTGCGGCCGCTTGACAAAACGCAGTCTTGCAGAAGCATCTCTGCTGGTTGCCATAGAGAAAGGAAACAGCAGAAAGTGAGACGTAGGGATCATCCAGTAATGATCATGCTGCAGAAGAGTTCCTGAACCATGTGCCCTGCAGTGCCAGGCACAATGGCCACACTCCCAAAGCAACCCAAGCATTCATCAATAGATGAATGAATAAAGAAAATCCTGCCATTTGCAATGCCATGGATGAACCTGGGGGACACTATGCTAAGTGAAATAAGCCAGTCATAGAAGGACAAATACTGCGTGACTCCATTTACACGAGGTACCTAAAATTGTCAGTCATAGAGACAGAGAATAGAATGGTGGTTTCCAGGGGCTGGGGAGCGGGGAATGGGGGATTGCTGTTCAATGGGTATAAAATTTCAGTTACGCTAGGTGAATAGATTCTAGAGATTCACTAAATAACATAGTAGCTATACTTAACGACTGTATTGTGCTCTGCAACATTTGTTAAGAGGGTAGATCTCATATTAATTGTTCTTACTACAAACACACACACACACACACCCACACACAGACACAGGGAAACTCTGGAGTGGTTGGATATTCCTAATGCCTTGATTGTGGTGATGATGCCACAGGTGTTCACACCTGTTCAAACTCATCAAATTTACACATTAAATATGTATAGTTCTTTGTAAATCAATATCTCAATATCTCAATAAAGCTGTTAAAAAAAAAAAGAGAGAGAGGGAGAAGCCTATCTGGTCAAATTCACGTGGAAGCGAGAAAGATCTGAGAACTTTCACGGCCGATTATTTCTTGAAGAGTGACGCTTAACTAAAATCTGCAGAGCTGTGGATGGGAGACATGTGAGAGTAATCAGAATGTCCCTGTGTTCTGCTGCCTTGTTAAACTTAGAGCTTTGTACTGGGAGCTGGATGAACTAAAAATGTGTCCTATGTGGAGTACTGGACTATTATGCAGACTTTTCTAGAAGAGATGGCATTAAAGAAGGAAACTACAAAAAAATCTTAACATTAAAGAATGGTCAAGGAATTTTCATCTGTGGGAAGACATGGTTTGTCCCCAAATGTACACTTTCCCTAACTGACATTTAATTTTTGTCTCCAACCTTAACAATAAACGAGAGGATCCTAATGCAGATATTTCAGCAAACAGCTCTTCTGTATTACATTTGAAGATATTAATTCTATTCTGTTTCTCCCGATTTATTTAAATTCAATCTAGCTTACTTCTGTTTTAAAAGGGTGTGTTTCTTCTAAGCATATTTCCATATCCTTGCATATAAAATGGGCATTATTGTTTGCCATGGAGGGAAACACAAAGCCACATACAGATGCTGCCATCAAAGATATTTATAGGAGAGGCATTCGCTCCGGAGAAAGCCACAGACCTCTAGCTGGGAAGCTTTGCCTGAGGTTGTCCTGCCTTTCTTTCCTCGGACTGGCAGAAGTGGAGTGGGCAGTCCTAATCAGTCCTCCCTGCAAGAATGCTTTATCTTCTTTCAGTATGACTCACAGGCCCTGGGAATGTCTCCCGAACTGCAGTCTCGGGGTCTGGGGAGCTGCAAAATGCCATGGCTGAAAAATGAATTGCAGCTGATGAGGAAGGTGTCTAGACACAGCTGCAGAAGGGGTGAGCTAAGGATAAAATAGGCAACCAATAAAAATCCTTTTTAGTCTCAAAAACGAGGCACGAGAAAGTCAGGGGAAGTAAGTTTTGATTGCATCCCTTGCCCAGAGAGAAAACAGCAGAACAATTTAATTTTGAATTCTTCTTGAGTCTTCTAACGAGGCAACATTTCCAGAGAAAAATAAATTGCTGATAAAAGTCACAGGGCCTTGGGTAAATCCGGAAAACAAGAAGTCTGGGGAAGATTTGATTACAGTTGACAGCAGAGATGAGGGATTTCAAAGTCCTGTGTGCACCCGGTTTGCCTAATTACTGATTTTGGAGGGGGGTGGTTTGATTTGTTATATTTAGAAGATATTTGGAAACCATGGGAATTTTAGCAAGATATCTCATACTCGTGCAGCACTGCTGTGGTCCAATTGCTTTATAATTGTTTGGACATGTTTCCAGGAGGCAACTATGGGAAAACTAGATGTTAATTTCCGAATATGTGAAACATTGCCTTTAGAACACCGAGTCTCAGACTTCCAGGATCCAAGCATCATTTTCCTGATTTTTGTCGTATCCCAGAGCCTGCCTACTCTTAGCCTTTTTTAATATTTTCTTTAAATTGTTTCATTAAATCTTGCCCTTTGAAGGAAACTTTATGTCAATCACTTAAATGCCATAAAGAGAAGGTAAATGTAAAACTGAGTACAATGAAAATGAGACTTTATTTAATTTGCCCTAAATACTGTTGTACCAGAAAGCTCTGAGCCTGTTCTTTGTTAAAAGAATTTGGTGAAAACAAAAGACTAGCAAGAGTTTGAGCCTTAAAACTACCAAAATTCTAAACTGAGACTTTCTCCTTGGTTATGTTGCGAGGACTGAGAGAATTGGAAAAGGGACTGCAGCTTCTCTGTCACTGTGAGATTCAGTGTTCATGACTTCTTTTTTTTAAAGATTTATTATTCATTTTGAGAGAGAGAGAGAGAGCGCACACAAGTGGGGGTTGGGAGGAGCAGAGGAAGAAGGAGAAGCAGACTCCCCGCTGAGCAAGGAGCCCTACATGGGGCTCTATCCCAGGACCCTGGGATCATGACCCTAGCAGAAGGCAGATGCTTAACCAACTGAGCCACCCAGGCGCCCCGGTGTTCATGACTTCTATATCCTAGCGGTGTCTGCCACCCCAGCCCACACTTCGGGAAATGTTGCTTTAGAACCGAGAAGAGACTTGCCCCATGTACTCAGGAAAGCCAGCCTAGAACCAAGGGATGGAAACTTTCAAAAACCACCCGATGGGTCAACATAGGCAAGCCAAGTTGCAGCAGTATTACCAGTGAGAGGAAGAGGCCACCTTAAAAAGTCATGGCAGTCCAAAATGAGCAAATCCATGGAGACAGCAAGCAGACCAATGGTTATAAGGGGCTGGGGGTGGGAAGGAGGGACGGGGAATAGGGAGTGACTGGTAATGAGTGTGGGGTTTCTCTTTGGGGTGATGAAAATGTTCCAGAATTAGAAAGGGGTCATGGTTGCTTGGGGCAGTCACTGTGGAAAATACTATGGAAGTTCCTCAAAAAATTAAAAATAGAGCTACCCTATGATCTAGGAATCACTTTACTGGGGATTTACCCAAAGAATACAAAAACATTAATTTGAAAAGACACATGGGCCTCTATGTTTATTGCAGCATTATTTATAATAGACACGATATGGAAGCAGCCCAAGTATCCATCGATGCATGCACGGACAAAGAAGATGAGGTGTGTGTGTGTGTGTGTGTATATATATATATACACACACACACACACACAATGGGATATTACTCAGCCATCAAAAAGAATGAAATCTTGCCATTTGCAACAACATGGATGGATTTAGAGGATATAAGGCTAAGTGAGATCAGTCAGTCAGAGAAAGGCAAATACCATATGATTTCACTCATATGTGTATTTTAAGAAACAAAACAAATGAACAATAACAGCCAAGAGACAAGCCAGGAAACAGACTCTTAACTATAGAGAATAAACAGTGATCAGAGGGGAGGTGGTGGGGGGATGGGTGAAATAGATGAAGGGGTTAAGAGTACACTTATCATGATGAGCGCTGAGTAATGTAGAGAATTGTTGAATCACTGTATTCTACACCTGAAACTAATTTAACACTGTTAATTATATTGGAATTAAAATAAATTTTTAAAAAAGTGATCATGGTTGCACAAACTACCTTGTGAATATATTTTTAAGAATCACTGAATTGTACACATTAAAATGGTAGATTTTATGATATGTGAATTATATCTCAATTAAAACGTAATGAGTGCTCCTGATTATTGTAGGCATTTGTGCCCATCTGCCAGGGATGCCAGGAGTAGGTAAAATGACCCCTATGTTGCCATCTGATTAAAGATTCCTTACATAACTTATTTATCAGAAACTTTCAAGACTATAGGACACTTGAATTGACTTCTTTATTAAGCTGTACACCACTAGCCATTTCTTTATATTCTCCTCTTCTATGACATGCTCTTCTGGTTCCCTGTCTGAGAAATTTTCCCAAGAGAACCTTTCCTGGGTATAGTGTACTGAGCATGTGCTCAAGACTCTTGGGTTGGAATCTGGGCTATGCTACTTATTAGTTGTGTGGCCCCAGGGAAAGTGTCTAATCTGCCTTAGTTTTGCCTCTCTATAAAATGGAGATAAGAATAATATTCTCTCCATCTTGTTGCAAATGATAGGATTTCCTTTTTTCATAATGCTGATTAATGGGGCGCCTGGGTGGCTCAGATGGTTAAGTGTCTGCCTTCGGCTCAGGTCATGATCCCAGGGTCCTGGGATCGAGCCCCGCACCCGTCTCCCTGCTCAGCGGGGAGCCTGCTTCTCCCTCTCCTTCTCCTGCTCCCCCTGCTTGTGCTCTCTCGCTCTGTCAAATAAATAAATAAAATCTTAAAAAAACTAATGCTGATTAATATTTCATTATATGTATATACCATATTTTTTTCCCCATTCATCATTGATAAGCATTTGGGTTGTTTCTCTGTCTTGGCTCCTATAAATAATGCTGCAGTGAACCTGGGAGTGAGGATATCTCTTTGAGATTTTGATTTCAATTCCTTTGAGTACATGCCTAGCAGTGGGATTGCTGGATCATATGGTAGTTCTATTTTTAATTTTTTTTTTTTGTGAAACCTTTACATAGTGGCTGGACCAATTTACATTCCCACCAACAATGCACAAGAGTTCTCTTTTCTCCACAACCTCACCAACATGGATGTGCCTAAAGGACATTATGCTAAATGAAATAAGTCAGACACAGAAGGAGACATACTATGTGATTTCAGCAGTCCATGTTTCAGATGTACAAGATGAATAAGTCCTACTAATCTAATGCACAGCACAGAACTTATAGCTAACAATGCTGTGTTATGGACAAAAGTTTGCTAAGAGGGTAGGTCTTATGTTGAGTGTTCTTAACACACACACACACACACACACACGAGTAATACTCCTTCACAGACACTGGAGAGAGGGGATGTACATAATATGGATTGGTTGGGGGATACCTGGATGGCTCAGTTAGTTAAGCATCTGCCTTTGGCTCAGGTCATGATCTTGAGGTCCTGAGATTGAGCCTCATGTGGGGCTCCCTGCTCAGCGGGAGTCTCCCTCTCCCTCTGCCCCTTCCCCTACTTGCTCTCTCTCTCTCAAATAAATAAATAAAATCTTTAAAAAAATATATGGATTGGTTGGGATAACTCTGGCCCATGACACTCATCATTGTTAGGGGAAATAATGATTGGAGCTTCTGTTTGACTTCCTCAGTTCCTTTCTTAACTCCCCTTTCTGCTCATTCACGTTTTCTATAGGTAAACCCCTTTATTCCAGAGACCTCTACAACTTCTCCTATTGGCTTCCGAAGGAATATCTTTAGGTCCTTTCTTGTTCTGCAATGCTTTTATTATGTTTTCTCTGGCTATCTTTCCACTTCCCATTGGTGCCTCAAATTCAGTTCATGTGAAATAGAATTTGCTGTCTCGTTTCTTGACTCAAATCTGTTCTTTTTTTTTTTTTTTTGCCTCTTTAGAGCTAAAAAGTCCCAAGCAGAACACCAGCTCCTATGCTAATATGTACTTTTCATGAATTAGTGCATATCATCCTCACAATAATTCTATGTGTTACTTTTATCCTCCTTTATATGTGAAGAAATGGAGGTCAGGGGGGTTAACTAACTTGCCCAAGAACACTCAGGTTGGAAAAGATGGTTTCAGGACTTGAATTCAGGCCCATTCAGCTCAAACGCCCATTCTCCTCATCACTCTGCCCGCACTACCTTCCAGGCGTTCATGATGGCTGAACTTTTCCTGCCGACCCTCAGTGTTCTTTGATTCTTCCCACTTCTCATTGTTACATTCAGTCGTTCACCAAGCTGTCCATTCTGCCTTGAAGAATATTCGTTAAATCTCTTCCTTCCTTTCTATTTCCAGATCCATGTTCCTTTGTCTGCCTGTTGGTTTTAATTGCCCCTGAGCTCCCACTTGGTACCCTTCATCCAATCTTCACTTCATGTTACTGTCAAGGTAATCTTTTTATTTATTTATTTATTTATTTTTATTCTTATGTTAATCCCCATACATTACATCATTAGTTTTAGATGAAGTGTTCCATGATTCATTGTGCATAACACCCAGTGCTCCATGCAGAACGTGCCCTCCTCAATACCCACCACCAGGCTAACCCATCCTCCCACCCCCCTCCCCTCTAGAACCCTCAGTTTGTTTTTCAGAGTCCATCCTCTCTCATGGTTCGTCTACCCCTCTGATTTCCCCTGCTTCATTCTTCCCCTCCTGCTACCTTCTTCTTCTTCTTTTTTTTTCTTAACATATATTGCATTATTTGTTTCAGAGGTACAGATCTGAGATTCAACAGTCTTGCACAATTCACAGCGCTTACCAGAGCACATACCCTCCCCAGTGTCTATCACCCAGTCACCCCATCCCTCCCACCTCACCCCCCACTCCAGCAACCCT
>NC_138372.1:162991370-163017263 GCF_054177405.1 Leptonychotes weddellii
GGTGGGTATTGAGGAGGGCACGTTCTGCATGGAGCACTGGGTGGTATGCACAAACAATGAATCATGGAACACTACATCTAAAACTAATGATGTAATGTAGGGGATTAACATAAGAATAAAAAAAAAAACAGAAATCACTGCTAAATGAGCAAATGAATGAATGAATAACTAGTGGGTGGATTGGACTTCAGATTCTTTTATGTAATATCTTCTACTTACCTCACTAAATTCTCCTTGTAAAGGACACTGGTCTGGGGTGGGCTCAGAGTTATGTTGCCATCTTTGTCACAGAGGAAACTGTCTTCTGTCCAAGTGTAGTAGCCATTGGAGAGGAGTCTGGGACTTCGGCGACAGGCAAAGTGGGAGGCTGTCTGGAGATCTACAGAGCAGCATTCGAAGGAAGTGTCACCATCTAGGAAATCATAGGCAAAACTGAAGAGGGAAGAAGGAAAGTCCTTTACATCTCTAACCACTACATCCGGTCCCACAAAAACCACATTTCTAGCCACTGTGAAGGAAAATACCTCTTTGCATTCATGGCTAGCAGTTACTTCTGCCACCCTAAGAATGTCACTCTTAATCTGGGCTTCATCTTCTCACTAGTGAGAGCATTAAACGACAGGGTATTTAGTGCCTCTTTCTGTTTTAAACATGTTGATAAAAACATTATGGTTAATCAGTCTATTCACCATATGATGCAACTACATCTTTGACATTAATCCATTTTCTTGGATGGAAAAATTGCAAAACAGCCTATCTGGGATGTTGGAAGCTTATAGTCTCCACCCCCTTTCTTTGAATAGCCCTCCAATTGCAGTATCTTTACTCTTTCCCTGTGATTGATAAATTACAACTATGCAGCCACCAGATACAGATGAAGTATAGGGTGAACATGCAGTCAAAGAGATCTTTTTGGCCTTTGCCAATTTCCCTCTAGGTCAGCTGTACAAATGACCTTGCAGTTTGTGATTTGGTATCCAGGGAAATCTCCTATTCAGTTGGAAAAATCTCCATGTGCCTTAGGTTTGATAAACAATCATATGCCTGTGTGATTGAAAGGCCACCTCATGCCACAAGCTCTACTGAATTTCTGATAAAGTTTTATTTAATTTTTTAAAGATTTTATTTATTTATTTGGGAGAGAGAGCACAAACTGGGTGTGGGGGGATCAGAGGAAGAGGGAGAGGCAGACTCCCCACTGAGCAAAGAGCCCAGGATCATGACCAGAGCCAAATGCAGACACTTAACCGACTGAGCCCTCTGATAAAGTTTTAAGTGTAGAAACCTGTACACAATTAATACATGCACTAAAGTTAGTAAAATGCTATTTTAAATGGATATTATTTATTAAAAGCTTACTATGAGCCTGGCTCATACTTCATGCTCTATCTACTTTTCACAAACCTCCCCAAAAGCTAAGTATTATAATCTTCATTGGACTGTAGGGGAAAAAAAAAACATGAAAAAAAAAAAAAAAACATGAGATGCAGAAGGACAAATAACTTGGACATTTTATGATAGCTGATGAATGACAGAGTTAGGATTTGAGCTCTGGTCTATCTGACTCTAAAGCATGTGCTCGTTCCTCATGGCCTTCTTGTTCATCCTTGGCTGATTCATCTGATAGTAGCAAGAGGCCTAGAATTTACAAATAAGGGCAGGTTCTAACACCAATGCATGATTCCTTTATACCATTGGCACATTTTACAAAATGCTAGAGAAAACATCAATGAGACCTGCATAAGGAATAAGAGAGAAGAGACAGAAAAAAAAAAAAAAAAGAAGGAAGAAGGAAGAGAAGAGACTTCATTGTAGAACTTGAACAAAATGGCAGACTCTACGTGTTTTTGTGGAGAATGGAATTTGGCCAGCTTGGGCATTGGTGTAGAATCTTGTTGCTCTTATAAAGCAAGATAGTAAAGCATATTTAGGAGAATACCAATTTGAGAAAAAGTAACTGTTCATCAGCAACCAGCAGTTTCTCCGCTCTCCAAACAACTCACATTTGCTCCCACACTCACAGCCACCCCCTCAAATTCCATTATTAGGTTAGAAAAGTTTTCATTTTGTATGTACATGGGACTAAAGATTTATGCCCATACCAAAATTGGATGATAGCTAAAGCTAATATTTTTAAACCAGGAATACAACAAAGTAAGACACATAGGAGGAAACATGATTGATTTATCTTGAGAAAAGTCCCATGGAATACCTTGGGAAAACACATGTGGAAGATGGCTCTCCAGTATATCTTCTCTCAGAGTCAGAAGAACCTGCATCAGCAAACAGGAGAGAAGTACGAATTTATCCCACCTCCCCAGCATGCATGACTGCATTTAATGGAGGCGTCAAAGAAGGTATGAATAGCTCCAGGCTCAGCAGAGATTCCAACTGGTGTAGCCATCCAGTGAATCAGGACTAACACGACTTGTCACCAGGCCTTTATGGGGAGCCAGAAATAATCTACGGGCTTCTATCTTCTGTTTCTTCTCTCACTCAACATTCCTTTAGAGGTTTCTTAGTGGAGGATGAGGCAATAATAAACCATTAGCATCAAACTGACTCATCGTGAAAAGGAGGAAGAAAGCATCTTGTGTGAAGCTGTAGAAAACCAAAATCAATGACCCAATGTGCTAGTTATTTTAGCTTACTCAGTAATTTGAAGAATTCAATCATCTGCCTAGACTGTCTCTCATTAGAGCATTTTAAGGCACTTCTATTGTAAAATAACGAGCAGAAGACATTAGTGGAGGAAAATAAATTAAGTTTTGTTTTGTTTTATATAAATGATTTTCCAATGTATGAAGCCTGTGAATATTCTTAATGAAAAAAAAAAAAAAACATCCATCCATTCAATCCACTTTAACCAAAGGCATAGCAACAGATTTCAGTTGGGGAAAGTGCAGCTAATTAATATTCTAAACTCTAAAGCAGGATTTTATACAGTAATGTGTGAACACTTACAATAGGCTCAGTGAAACTTGATTCCACTGTGGACGATTAATATCTAAGATAAAGTTTAGGCTTTCAGATTGGGCTGGTTGATTTGTAAGGAGTAAATTGTAGGTGTGTGTGTGGGGGGGAGGGGTTAGAAGCAGGGCTTGGGGAGAAAATGACAAGAGGAAGGAAGAAACTTGAAACCACTACCATTTTAACAACGCCCTTACTTCCTGCAAGTAGCTATCAAAATCATTCAGTATTTTTTATAGACAGTTTTGCATCTTAATAGTAGCTGATAAACAATCTCCTTTCACATTTATGCACAGGCATCTAAAAAACCAGTGATTTTTTTTCTACTAAAAAGACAAATACCACATTTCTCTCAAGGAAAGAAATGAAGTCAAAATCATTGCCAAAGTGAACACTGGCACTTACGAAGCACAAGCTACTGACAGATGGTTAATGGTATGAGTATCAGCAAAATCAAAGCAAGGAAATTGCTAAAAGAAGTCTAATCGTTCAAAAGATAATTGCGCATAGCAGTTCTCCTACATTTACTTGCCACTGGTGTTAACATCAGTTGAGATATTCGGTACATCTTGGGAAGGCTGCTTGTTCAAACTTCACAGATTTTCTGAAAGAGCCATGAAAAAAAGGTGGATTATATATTAAAAATAGAAAATTGATGCCACAACAGATGGCATCTACTAATTGCTCCAGTCAGACTTGTTTACTGAATGACACAGAGATTTAGGACTGAAGGAGGAGACTGGAATGAGTGACCACCGAGGTTGTGCCTGCGTGTACGATTTTGTATTATTTCCCATTGTCTGGCTGAGTGCATCCAAATAATCTTGTTCTGTAAATAAGAACAACATTTTATTTGGGAAAGCTAGATTTACGTGATTGATTTGTCATCAAAATAAACAATGCAAGCGAATTATTTGACTAAGAAATCAGAAAAAAAAGATTGGGTTGCAGAGCCCTCTAAATAAGTGTATTTGTAGTTTTGTCATCTAACACACATCGCCCTCTTCATCAAGTTTCAAGCAATACCTGGGGATTGGTGTTGGTCTTTTGTGCAACACCTTGAACCATTGAGAGGTAGTCATAGTGAAGGCTGACAGTCTTTAGTAGATGCCGTCAGCCTGGACATTCCCAAGTAGCACAAGCAGTGTTTCGGTAAAAATAGCCTACCACCAGGCAGATTTCAAATTGCAGTTCTCATGAACATATAAATTTACTTTCTCAATTACAAATTTAAAATATATCCAAGTGTGTAAATTATGTAGACTTTGATCATGTACCACTCATCACATAGATCTACCTGCTGTAGACTATGACACTTTTTTTACACATCACTATCCTGATAACCTTGCAAGGTAGGACTAAATTCTTTTCTGATTTACCACCTCTCCACATTTTAATTTTTTTTATTTTATTTATTTATTTATTTATTTATTTTTTAAGATTTTATTTATTTATTTGAGAGAGAGAGACTGAGAGAGAGAGCACATGAGAGGGGGGAGGGTCAGAGGGAGAAGCAGACTCCCCGCCGAGCAGGGAGCCCGATGCGGGACTCGATCCAGGGACTCCAGGATCATGACCTGAGCCGAAGGCAGTCGCTTAACCAACTGAGCCACCCAGGCGCCCCCTCTCCACATTTTTAAAATGTGATAACTAGTAATGGATTGTTTTTGTAGCTGTCATACATTAAATCAAACCAGGATAATCCTACAGCTCCAAAATTGATTCTTTCAATAAATTAGATGCAACACCTTTTAGAAAAATAGAGATCCTAGCTTATAGAGACCCCTAGAGAAGTCAGGAGAACTTTCTGGCATTCCTTGGAAGATCTCTAAATCAAGGCACACATTCATAGATTTTTGTTTGGAATATAAAATAATATTGTTTGCACCATAATATAATAGTTTGCCACTGTCCTTTTGATTTTTGATCAATATCATCTGAAGTGTGCAGCCCAAATTATACCATGTTAGCTTTCCCCAAGCTTTAAGTTTAATTTTAAACCAACAAGTCCTGTGGCAGAAAGCAAGGTTTTACTGCTATATCTTACAGATATTTGCATCAAGCTACAGGCAGTATGCTAACAGTTAATCGAGTATTAGTAACACTGAAAAAACCTTCAGTAACAGCTCTAAATCTTTTCAAGAAACAGATTCTGTCTACCAGTCCCATCAAAGTAACACATCCGTTCTGCAAAATAATCTGTCCATACATGTTCCTTCTAAAGGGACTTCCCAGTTTCTCCTTCCTATTGATAAATAGAAGAATTACTGACGTGCAAAGTTTCCTCTGGGCGACAGTGGAGAAATCCAGGACTTAGCGGTTCTTCAGCTGAAAATAATGTCAGAGTGTCAACAGGTGCCGAGAAGTCTTGTAATAAAGGGAAATCCATTCCATCCTTCTAACAGAGGTATGCACACATCACTGTGTGCAGGAGTTTGCAGAGTATCATCTTCAGTGGCCTCTTGTTCGTTTGGCTCTTTCCTAGAATAAAAGGGCATGTAGTTCTTGAGAAAGTCAGCTTTATAACTGCTCTTGTTTTCTTTCAAAATCAGCCTGCATAACCAGAGACTGAGAGGCAGGATGAGGTCACACTTCCTGTTGGGCTCTCATCAGTGGCATTCACACCCAGGAGTATGGTGAAGACTCGAAATAGTTTCCTGGACCAGCGGCAGGGGATGTGGAGCACACAAATCGGGCCAGCTGGATACATCACGGTCACTCGAGGGATGCTTTTCTGAGCTACCTCATCACCCTCACTGCGAGGACATAAGAAGAACTTCTGGAGAAGCAACACTTCTTGCTTGTCATCCTCTGGGCCTTTTCAATATAGTAGTGCATAGTTGTGCTCTGTCCAAATCAGTTAAATTTATTGGTGATAATGCACTGATGTTATGAAATTCAGAATACTCTTCAATACCAGGAACTGGATTTTGTGAAAATGTGTGTAGCGGCAATATGCTGATTCACCAAAGGTTGAAGCTTTACAGGAAACTCTATGGGTGGCACTTTACATTTTATGCTTATATTTTAGCTGAGATCAAAGAATTTCCTGTCAGCGGGTTCCTAAAAATCTCTGCTATTGTAAATGATAAAAAAAAAAAATACATTCTAGCAACACTAAGGTGCGATGGATTTGGAAAGGGTGTGGGTTTTGGAGTTACACAGGCTGAGACTCAAACTCTGTCTGCCTACCAGCTATGTAACCTTGGATTTGTGACTTAACCTCTTTGAGCTGCAGTTCTTTCAATTATGAGTAATAATATACATTTTGCAGAATGCCTTGGGGAATGACATGAGATAAAAGAAATGAGAAATAAGTGAATCATCAGCTCAGATGTGCAAGATGTGTTCTTTGTTTCTTTTCTGTAGATCAGTTTTTCTTCTGAAGCCCCAGTGGGTCAGCCTGGCAGAAAAGTCAATCTCATTCTTTCTTGAGGCTCCCTTTCTCCCTGAGGTTATGCCACAGGCTGGATCTTCTGTAGAACATGCCCCTAGCAGCAGAAGCTGTTGGGGGAGAGTGCATCTAGTCTGTGGTAGACCTCTTGCAAAGATGGCCTTCAAAGATCTTTGTGGGATCCCCTCCGCTTCAGTGTGGGCTGAAGCAAGTAACTTACTTCTCCTGCATAGATATGACACAAGTGATGGGTTGTCACTCCCATGATTAGGTTACAAAAGACCTGGCTTCTGTCTTGTTGGCCTCTCTATTACCTTCTAGGCTTACACAATTTGATGAAACAAGTGGCCATGTTGCAGAAGCACACAAACAAGAACAACAGCCACGTGAGTGAGCTTAGAAGTGGATCTTTCTCCAGTTGAGCCTTGAGATGACTGTATCTCCAGCTAACACTTTGTTTGCAGCCCGTGAACACCCTCAAGCAGAGAAGTCAGCTCAGCATTGTCCACATTTCTGACCCCTAGAAACTATGTGATAATAAATGGTGTTTTAAGGCACCAAGTTTTGGGGTCATTCTTACACAACGATAGAGTAACTAATACATAGTCCTAACACATACTACTTTCTGGGCCATTTGTTTTTGCCGTCTATTTTGTCAGGATCTTTTGCTGCCTTAGTGCCATCCTTAGAATATAGGCACATTTATTCCAGACTGTGTCTGGTCACATCTGCCTACACTTACCAGATAGCCATTCTGCTCTACAGCTGTTTTGGGAGTCTGGTACCCTCTTTCTTGTAATCCGTAACTCTCCCCCTTCTCATCTTTTCCTGTTTCTCCTATTCTTTCTATTTTCATCCTCTTCCTTCCAGCCCTGGCTCATGTTTTCTAGAGGAGGAAGGACAAGAAAATCCTTCTGACTTCCTCAAAGACCCTGTGCTCTGCCTATGTCCACAAATCCCCTTTCCCAAAAGGCTGACATCAAAAAGACTTTACTTTTTGGTCTATTCCTTTACTGATCCGGAACATATTGGGACCTCATTAATGATCATAGTCATTACTCACTTTATGGAGCCCTTACTATTTGCCAGGCACTGTTTTACTTCCTTTATATATATTAGCACATTTAATCCTCATACCCACTGCATGAGGGAGGCTCTGTTATTATCCTCATTTTACAGGTGAGAAAACTGAGGCACAGAGAGTTCAATACTTTGCCTAAAGTCACAGAGCCAGTAAAGGGTGAGCTGGTAGAGCTACGATTCTAAGCTTGGATTTTCAACCTGTAAGCAATAGCGATCACTTCAAACAAGTTTGAGCATTCCCTACGAACCAGGCACTGTACGAAACACTGTATGTGTGCAATCTTGTTTAAACCTCACGCAGCCCTAGGAAATATTATCCACATGCAGGATGGAGGGTTAGGGAGTTTACATAATTCTCTCAACACTACAAAGTGTCAGAGCCAGAATTCCAGTTTCCCCTTTGCTCCTCTCTCCTCAGACCCACTTTTTCCTTGCTATTACTTAAACGTCAGACTTGTGCTTGCCCCAGGATCTTTGTGCTCACTCTTCTCTCTGCCCAGAATATCCCCCTGATAGTCACAGAGTGTTCTTCCTCACCTCCCTTAGCTCTTGACTCAGCTGCTTTGGTCACTCACTAAATTGCCTTCCACACAATCTCCTTATTCTTCCCCCTGCTTTATTCTTCTCCTTAGTACTTCTGACTATATCACATACCACAGCATTTATTTTTTTGTAGTGATAAATATATTCCTCAGCAGACTGTAAGCTTGATGAAGGCGGAGGATTTGGTCACTTTTCTTCATTACTGTAGACCCAGTATCAAGAATACTGCCTGCCATATAATAGGTTATCCATTAATATTTGTAGAATCAATGAATAACTGAATTAAAAGCTAGGCAGAACTGACTTTAGCACCTTTATCTTGCATGCTAGAAATCAGTGTTTTTAACAGGATGTCCCAAGGAAGGTTCAATTCTCCACTATTAATGGAGGTTATGTGTGCAGAAAGGGAAAGGGTGAGCAGTAAATTTAAGCCCGCTCTCACCACTGGAAGTCCTACCCAGAGCAACTAGCAAGACAAATAAATAAAAGGTATTCAAATCAGAAAGGAAGAAGTAAAATTATCCATTTGCAGATGACATGATCTTATATATAGAAAACCCTAAAGATTCTTAAAAAAACTGTTAGAACTCATAAATGAATTCAGTAATGTGTGTTTTTTTTTAGGATTTATGTAAGATTTCTTGCAGCTAGAATTCCTGTCTCAAAAATGCTCTAGATATGTCCTTACCATTTGCTCAGGGTTCATATCTGAATGACATTGGGAATAATTTTTTTAAGAGATTGAAATGGAGAGAGACAGACTGAGACATGGGGTGGGGGTCAGGCAGAGGAGGGGAATGGGAAGAGACCAATTAGCTCATGAAAACCCTATCATAAAGTCTAAGTAGGAGCCTGCATTCTTGGTGGCAAGAACCGGGTTCTGTTGGTCTCTGTAATCTACAGCAGCAGATACAAGGCTGTTGCAAAGTAAGTCCTCAGATGTGTATTTTCATGGAATCACAGTGAGTGAAACTGAGACCACCCTCAGAGATTACAATGACTAAAAATATGTGTCCCTGTGACTGGTGAGAAAGAAACATCAGGAAACACCTGACATTTGTATATCAATTATAATTGGCGAAACATGTAAGACTTGTTCTATTGAGTTTAATCCTCATTACAAACCTGGGAAGTAGCTTTTATATTCCCATTTCTATGTGAGGAAGGAGAATCAGAGATGTGTCTAGTTCCTAACATTCTGGTAATAGTGTCAGGTTTAATTTACAACTCCTGGTCTCATTCCAAACCCCTAGCTCTTCATTATTTTAAGTTGTTAATTAATTAATTAATTAATTTTTAAAAGATTTTATTTATTTATATGAGAGAGAGATAGCAAGAGAGAGAGAGCAGGAGCAGGAGGGAGGGGGAGAAGCAGACTCCCCGCTGAGCAGGGAGTCTGGACCCTGGGATCATGACCTGAGCCAAAGGCAGAGGCTTAACTAACTGAGCCACTCAGGCACCCCTAACTTGCTATTAAAAAAAAAATAACAAGAAACAAGTTAATGCATTTATTTCCTTTAAATTTATAGTCTTCTATGATCTTCAGAGTTAAAAAAAAAGAAAGAAAGAAAATCAAGTGGTGTTTACCCTTATCCTGGTGAAACTGGCTCTCTTGAATGTTTTGCAAAAATACAAAACAGGAAGTAATCCCACACCTGACCACAAAGTTGTGTTGCTGCAATATTTTTTACTGAGGCAAAACAGTGAACTGTGGCAATGCTTGGGCAGGCAAGTTCTCTGCCCCTACCCACCCCCATTCCCTCCCCCAGAGGGGCACCTTTTCATCGGACTGTCAAGCAGTTACTTTGGAGATGTTGGTATTGTGTTCTGGTCCCAACCAAGAGGACAGACACTTAGACCAGTGACAAGTGACCAGTTAGAGCACATATTCTGACCTTGCACATCCATGTGTGCTGACACATACATACACTGTACCCAAAGCACCTTTTTGTGTGTTGGTCTAGTTGACCGCCCCGTTAAATGCCTCAAGATCAGGAATTAAGCTCATTTATCACTATGCTCCTTGGGCCTAGCACTGTACTTGGCACATTGCAGATGTTCAACAAAAGCTTGTGGGAAGGAAATGGAAGTAGAATGATATTTTTTATCTGCAAAAGCTTGCATCAAAACTATAAAGAACTATAGGGCAATAATAATTTTAGAATCTGCACAGAACCCTTGTTTGAAGCTTACTCATCCTCAAAGCATTTTTCAAATGCCACTTCCTCTATGCAGTCTTCCTTGATTTGCTGAGTCAGAATACACACAGGAATGTATGTCTATTTCAAATGGATTAATATTTAACTGAATATTAATACTGCTATTATGCCTGGTTGTTTCTGTATCCATCTTCCCACCATGGCACATCACCTTAGAATTGGATACCTAGTTTTATTTTTCTTCCTGTTCTCTCACCATCCATTGCCCAGTTTCTAGCACTCAGGAGAATTTCAATAAAAGTTTAGTGAGTGATTAAACAAGCCAATGAATGATGAAAGGATGCATGCACGCTGTCTGCCTTATCTGAGAATGCCAATGAATTGTGGCTAGCTCCATTCTCAAGGAAAGTAATGATCAGGAAGAGGTTAAAATTGTTTGCTGTTTGGTTACTACTAATCTGTATACTTGCTATGTTCTGTAGCCTACCCTCTCCTCCCCCAATTTTTAAAAAAGATTTTATTTATTTATTTATTTATTTATTTCTGAGACAGAAAGAGAGAGAGAGAGAATGGGAGGGGGGAGAGTGAGAAGGCGGTGGAGGGGAGGAAGAGGGAAGGGAAAGAATCTCAAGCAGACTGTGCTGAGCGCAGAGTCCTAAGCAGGGCTCAATTTCAGGACCCTGAGATCATGACCCTGAGATCATGACCTGAGCTGAAACCAAGAGTAGGTCGTTTAACCCACTAAGCCACCCGAGCGCCCTCTCCCCCAGCTTTAACAATCCCCAGCAATGTGTTTCTTTGGTGTTGAAACTGCCTCTAAAAGCAAACACCTAAGGAATCAGGAACACGAATGTTATGTCAATCTCTCACTAGATTTGCCTCTCATTTGGCTTGCTTTTCTAGTTTTGCAAACCAGGAAGAATATTCTCAGTTTCGTTGCATGGCTGTAAGTTGTAATTTGGAGTTACAGTCAGTAGAAGCCAGTTGCAATGAATATTAGTTGTTTTTTTTTTGTCCAGCTTCTGTTCCCTTTGTTTCAAGTAACAGCATCCCAATTTTCTTTAAAGGACCCACTCATTCCCATCTCTCAGTCTATGAGGTTTGGGCCAGTCTCTGCTCCCACTTGCCTGATTGGGGATGGGACCCAGATCCACGTCACGTCAGTCCAAATCACCCCCACGGCCATCATGCTTGGTTCACAGGCAGGCACCTGATTTAATTTAGGCCAATGAAAGAATGACTTCTAGGACTTGTTTTTTGTTCATCAAGATGTTGTGATGACAAGACTGAGGCTGTTGGGGGCCTACATGTGGATTCTGAAAGTCAAGCCAACCCATAGGAAGCAGAGTAAAAGATGTTATAATTTGATCCCTGACTCCAGCTGCCCCAGAAGGCAGACTTATCCCTTCTTGATTCCATAAAGAGAAATTCCCTTTATGTTTATACCTGTTTGTATTACATTTTCTGTCACATGCAACCAAATGAATTCTAACATACCACAGTTCTGAAACTTCATGTACATTAAGAATCATTTAGGATGGCTTTTAAAGTGCAGATTGCTAATCTCCAAATCTAAGACACAGGTTAGGGCCCAGGGACTTGCATTTTAACAAAGAGCCTAGGTGGGTCTAAAGCAGATGTTTGCTGGAGCAACGGTTGAAAATACTGCTTAGTAAATGCAAGTGTTAACAGTGAACAACAACAATCAGAGGAGGTACAAAAAATCAACATAGAAGCTGAAAGTTAAAGAAAAGTCCATCTTTTGTCCTGGTAGGGCAAGGAAGAAAATCCATGGAGGAATCAAGGGTTGATTCCATATTCAGTGCTTTTGCAGGTAGGGAATCTTTACCTTTATTTCTCTTTATTATTCCTTCCTGCTTTAGGGAGCATGATTGTATGTCTCAATTTGTCTGGGACTTCCCAGGAATCCACTTGTTATTCTTTGTTTTTTTTTTTAAACTCTCATAAGTGTCCAGGCTTGGATTAAAAAATCATGGTCAGTCCACTGTTTCAGGACAGTATGTACAAAAAGGACTTCTTTATCATTCAGATCTCTTGCTGCATTTTTAAGCTTTTGCCAAGTGAAACATATTTTTTTCTATTGTATGACCTTTACTAGCAGACAGATATTTCAAATTACTACTGCCAAGTCAAAAGTTCTTAAAAATCTCAGAAAGCCAGGTGGCTTCTGAGTAGCATATGAACTTCCAGTAAAAGTAAATAAATAAAACAAAATTGTTTATAACATCTGATCATCTTTAGGGTTAACTCATTCTAAGAAAGCAGCATATAAACCCATACATCACAATAGGAATTATGTTAGAAATGTGAACAGGATGCTGTGTGGACATAAGGGAGAGATTGTATCTCTCCATTCTGTTCATACATGGCCTAGAGGTCCAAAGGCAAGAGATTAATTCTGGAACAATTATCACTTCTGGTCAGTTAAAAAGGGATAGAGTGACAGATAAGATAAGCAGTTTTATTGGCATGGGAAGGAAGAGAGGCTAGTGCCATTTTCAAAGATTTTTAAGCACCTGGAATAGAGAGTTGCCACTGGTGTCTATTCCAACAGTTTAGGTCTTTATTCAACTAGTATATTTAAATTTTTTTTTTGAATTCCTTTGATTTTCTTCTTTGGTGCTGATTATAAGATTAGAGAAAAACACACACAAAAAGGCTTTCTTGTGTGTCATATGTAACAAAGAATATGTGATATTTAGTAGTAACTTTTTCCTCCCTTAAAATAGGTATATAGAATTGTCAAATATTGCAGGAGATAGAATGGTTTCATATTTATATTTTTAATGTTGGAAGAATTTAGTTCAGTGATTTCTGCCTAAGGACAGTTGTTTCAAGATAATTTGCTCACTGCTTGTTTGGTTCCACTCAAACACAGCTGTAAGTTCTTTCTTTCTATATTTGGCAATGAAGTGACTGATGGCTAACATTAACCATCTGGATGAGGGGTGTGTTGGGTGGGAGAGAGGGGAGGGGACATAGCAATGAAGAGCTTCACTGTGTGGCTGGGGAGTCATCTCTAGACTTTTCTACATCTTATATCCCTGCCCCAATCCTGACCTTTGACTCTACATGGTCAAAAGAGGCAAAGATAGCCTATATGAGTTTTCTTCAGTTTTATCAAACTTAACACCCCCTTTGTGAGTTAATATTATGTAATATTCTCAGGACTTTTCTGAAATTAAATTCATAGGTAGTATAATCAAGCTACACACATTTAAAAAATTAATATAATGACATAACAGTAACATAAGAACAAACTTTATGGAGATAATTTATAATAAAAATAACATGCATTTCAATATATAAGTGTTCAGCCATGACTCACAAAGAGACATAATGTAGTAGTCAAGTGCTTGCATCAAAATTTAGATTTACCTTGAGTGTAACAGCTACGAATGCAGAGTGATACAGGTACATTCTACCAGTGCCTCAAATACTAGGAGTAGCTTTGCCAATGGTGGCATGATTTTTAAAAATGGGATAAACTCTTGGACATGTTTGTAAAAAAGAACAATCTTCCCTCGTATTACACGGTTACTTCATTCCTGGAAAAGTTGAGTGTGTATTAAAACCTTGCAGAACAAAAACCTTTGTGCTTTGGTGCAAAACTGAGTTCAGGGCTTAGACAATTATGAAAAGGGTTTTGACCTACATGAATGTTTGGAGGGACATTCAAAGTCATGCATGACCTGGGGCAATTCTTCAAGATATGGGACTGCACTGTCTTAGGATGTCTAGCAGCCCTCCTCTGTCCCACTAAATTGCAGCTGTGCCCTACCCCAATCATGTGACAACTAAAAGTGTTTCCCTTCCCATTTCCAAAGTGACCTTTAGCGGATGGTGTTAAGTCCATTGAAAATACTCACCTGCACAATTCACAAGCCAGCAATCATTTACATAAGACTTCATTTCCATTTTTTTTTCTTTCAGGCTGTATTATTGGTGGGGTCCCTTATTAAGTCCCAATTAATACAGGAGAATCATATTTTCAAGGTAGATTTGTGAATTCTTAACAAATGGTGGAGAGTGGATAGAATCTATGTTTATCCTTTATGTATACATTTTATTTAATTTACAAGCAATCTCACATTTTCACTGATGTTAACAACAGATACTAATTTTTTTCTCACTGCCTTATGGGTCAGCTTGGGTTCTGCCAGGGTTCAGTTAGTTAGCTCTAGGCTGAAAATCAGAAATTTGGTCCCTGGTACTGCCACTGCTGTTGGAGAAAATTTTCCTTATTTTGAACATCATCTGCAGCTTCTCATACAGTCTTCAGGGACAGAGTCTAGTAAGTGTAGCTCAGAAGAGCACTTTCGCTGGAAGGGAGACAGAGAATGGGAGCTTCTGACATTTTCATCTTATTTAGCGTGAGGTTGACTCTGCCTCCAATACTCATAAGGTGGGTGTATCAGTCAGTTTGTATTAGGTTATGCTGCATAACAAACAACTTCCAAACACTCAAAAGCTTAAAAGAATGACTATTTATTTTTCTCCTTATACTACATATCAGTTGTAGATTAACAGTGAGTTCTGGGCTTATCACGATCTGTCTAGGATCTTGGTAATTAGAGCAGTTGCTGTCTCAAATATTGCTTATCACTGTTCTAGAGACAGAAATCTGGGTGAATTGCCTTTTAAAACTACCAGCTGGCAATGACAAAGTTCACTTCCAGTTTCATTTTACTAGCCAAAGCAAATCAAATGGTCACACATAATTCTAAGGAGGGCAGAAAGTATAATCCTCTCATGTGTTCAGAAGATCCTAGAAATATATGGAGTACTACACTAATGACAACCATGATGGTAAATTTTCCAAACATGGAAAAGGAGTTTAGATGCTGGGCAACTCCAGTACAAGACAAATGTCCACTAGAGACTGTCTTATTTACATCTTTTCTATATATCGCCATGCTCAGTCTAGCTCAGTAGCTATTAGTAACATAGTAAGTGCTGAATGAATGTCTCTGGAATAAAAGGATATGAATATAGTTGTTTAAATTACCAAATTTCACTATAATTAAAGCTTAAAGAGAGATACTTTGCTATTTTAACTCCACACTGTAAAGCATGATAAATATAAGTGTTATTTGTATGCAATGTTGCATTTAGAAAGCTTGAGATCCAGAGTGGTACACTGGAAAGAGAGAGGAAAAAGATTTTCATCTCAACATTGCTTTGAATGTGTTCACTTGTTGGTTTCCCCTACCGTGCGGACACTTTCTCCTGTGCTTAGTACAGAGTTTGGTACATGGTAGATATACAAGAAAAGTAGCTCTCTTATCCTTAGCTGGGTCGTCTTGGGGAAGTCACATCCATTTACCCCTAGGTTCTTTAGCTGCCCAACACACACACCGCTTAGTAATATGTGCCTTTTGTACTGTAAGAATCTCATGAAATAGCAATACAATTGTGTGAATGTGGTTGTCATGTAATGTACTAACAACACAGTAACTTCCACAAAGCGTCCACTCAATAGCTGTTTGTTGACCATGGCAATAACCATTTGCTCTATTCTTATTATGAAATGGGGTGGATATCTAAGAAAGAGTGTCGTGCATTTACAAAAGTTTGTCCAAGGTGCTGGGATTGAGGAATTTTGGGAACCCGTTTCCTATCAAATCGACAATAATAATACTCAATGGGCTCTGTGCTCATCTCTCAAAGGTCAAACACTTCACAACTCCTAATGGGCTCCTCGAGCCAGCTTTCTCTCTTTTGCTAATCACCGCCCCTCCCTCTAGCCATCAGCCAACTGCTGCAAAGCCCCGCCTCTCAAGGGCAACTCTCCAATCGGCTGCGCAGCCCGGGCCCAACCCTCGCCAGTCACGTGACGCGACCAGGCCCGCTTCCGGCGCGTCGCGGGCGGCTGACGTCGCTGGGCCCGGCGTCGCGTCAGGGCTGGCCGGCGGTGGCGGCGGCGGTGGAGGCGGAGGCAATGGCAGCGGACCCTGAGCGGGCTTGAGGGCTCGGACCTGCTACCTCCCGCGCGACCTCGGGCCCGACCCGGCGCTGCGGCCCCAGCGCGCTCCCCTCCTGCTTCCTCCCCGGCCGCTGCCTGGGCGGAGGCGGAGGCGGAGGCCCGGGCTGGCCGCCCTGCTCGTGCCCCGGCTCGGCCCCGGACGGCCCGGCTGCTGTGCGGAGAGGAGGCCGAGTCGGTAAGAGGCGGCGGCGGTGGCGGGGCCTGGAGGCCGCCTGGATCCCGTCTGGCCGCCCGGGACGCCCCCGCGCTGGTGTCTCTCTCCGGCCCGCACCCCTCTCGCGTCCCTCCCCTTAACTCGCCGCCTCTATTGTCTGGGCGCAGTCGCTCCCTCTCCCCCTCCCTTCCTTCCCCCCTGCCGAGGGCCGGACGGCTGTCAAACCTGGAGGCTTCTCCCGCTCCCCGCCAGCTTGGTCTAAGCCCTTCCTGTCTGTCTCTGCCAACCCCTCCCGCCCCGCATCAACCACCTACCTTCTTTGGCCCCGGGGCCATTCTCTGACCTTTTCTTCTTCACTTTCTTGGTGTTGTGTCTTCCTGCTAATTTTCTTTTCCCTTCCAGTTGTCATCTCTTGCAACGTTAACCATCCAGATATATTTTTGCCATTCTTGTTTGCGTTCTTTTCTGTTTATGTTCCTCCGCGTTCTCTGTCCCCTTTTCTCTTTTTGCTTCAAGCCCCCCCCCCCCCCATAGACTGTCTTACTTTGCCTTTTCCTTAATTCAAATCCCTATTCATCCTCCTTTCTCCACCCAGGGAAAAGGAAATTGTGCCTCATCCCGAAGTATCACTGGGAGTTTATATGTCTTAACTCCACATTTATGGGTTCGATGTTTGATTATAGAAAATAGTGTAACTGGTAAACACCTCTTACTAAGTTCTTCTTGTGAAGAAAGTAGAAAAATTTGCTTAGATTTCTACACATATTTAAGTAACTGCCTAATATGTTACACGCTGACCAGACTTTTTAAAAAATATTCATGCTTTCTTTCCTTTTACACGGAGTACCCTCTGGCCTAGCGTCCTGTTAACTTTAATGAACTGATCTTTGTTCTTGACATGGCCAGAGGATAGTCCCCCCAACCCCCCATGAGTATTTAGGTTTGACTTTACATATTTCTATGGCAAGTATTGGTGTTATTTACCCCTTACTAATTAGATTCTTTCAAAGAGGAAAGGACAGTTTGTTTTTATTTTTCCTGTTATGTTTTGTCCCTTTTGAATTGTGAGCAAACCATTAAAGAAAATGCTGTAGTTGTGTATTTTCTTTTTTAACCCGGGAGAGAGCATAGTCCTGTTAGTAATTCTAAATATCAAAAAGGTTTCAGGGATCGCTCTTTTTCCCCCCAGTAACAGTAGGTTTGCATTCCTGATTACCTGTTATATTTTGATTTAGCCTGTCTTAAAGTGCATTCATATTCCTCAAGTATTAGTCCGTGAAAAAGGCTACCTCAGGTGTTCTGGGTGTCCAGTGTGGCCAAAAGGAGAGTGAAGAGTGTGCGTGTCAATGATGTAGAGAGGAATAGATACTCCTTTGTAGTTTTTTGTTTGTTTGAATATTACGACCACTTTTATTTGTCAATGTGAGCACTGACTATATTGAAATAGAGTAGAACTAAATTTGCAGTTGAAAAAATCCACATCATTATTGCATATTGACTGTGAAGTATAAGGAAGAAATTTCTGTTGCAACTTTATATGTGAAATTAAACTTATTGAATCATTTGCTACCAAAGTAGGAAATCATAGCTAATGAAAAATCCTACTCCCAAGAATTATTGATGTTGTCACTGGCAGAGGAGTGTCTACTGCCCCTTTATATGCTCTTTAGTGTCTTATCTAGTGTTGTATACTATGAGGCACTCAAATATTGGTTGAAAAACTCCATTAATTTGTACTCTTAAGAATTTCAGTAGTCATATTCCAGAACACTCAGGTGTCTTGATTTTTCAGAGACAGAAAACTGTTTTCAGCTGGTGTGGAGAATTTTCTTGGGTATTTTCAAGTTAAAATTTGAAGGATTTTAGCCATTAGCAAGTCTTAATGCCCAGCTGTTCTTCTTTTTAAGTAGTTCTTTTTTATGTCATTTTCCTTGATTCATGATCAAGATTGCTTGCGAAGTATTTAGTACTTTATATACAGATATTTGTAATCATCATTCAAATTTCTTTAAAATTTGGCAGTTATTTTAACTTCTCATGCAATGCTTTTAAAATTCTGTTTTATTCCCTATGCATTTTATGCATTAGAATCTAACTTTTTTTTTTTTTTTTTTTTCCCTCTTGAGGTAGTGAAAAGAGAATACTGAAGAATAGGATCTCAAGATGAGTAAAAAGCCCCCAAATCGTCCTGGAATCACTTTTGAGATCGGTGCTCGTTTGGAGGCACTGGACTACTTACAAAAATGGTATGGAGAATATGGAGCTCTTGACCGAAACCACGATATTGGTAGTCTTACACATGTTGGTCAGTTGCTGTTCTTTTGACAGTGGCAGAAACTTTAATGTATTCACATTTTGAATACACATAGACATTGTTTTTTAGTTTTCCTGCTCTTCAGCAGACTGTGTAAGTTTAGCATTTCAGAGCTGTTTTTTCAGAATCATTTTAAGGTGTTTGAGAACTGAAAATAATTATCTAGAATATGAGGTATAAAGAGAGTGTCAATACTCTTGTGTACTTAATATGAGCTAGAGTGGTGGTGGGAGGGAGGGAATTAATTTAGATAACCAGCTTCCCAAGATTTGGCTAAAACTTGATATAAATCTGTTTTCTTGGCCTGTGTCAGAGGTGATCTTTCAAAATACAGAGTATGTTGGTTAGCACAGTCACTATTCACTATCCCATCTAAAATAAAAAACTAGTTTACCTCTTCTTTCCCCAGGGGGTAGTGAACTAAAGGTAGGTTGTTACTGTCCCATACTAAGTGGGCAGTATTTTCAGACCTTTTTTTATTTCTTCTGTTCTGGCCATGTGTGTTAAGTAGTGAATTTAAGCTCCTAATATACGCCTAATAAATAGTATAGGGATAAAATCACCACCTGGAAAGGAGAGAAGAGGAAACAACACACAGGGGTCACTAGGCCACAGTAGGAATGACAAGGATTTCCTCTTTCTCTTAGGGAATGCTTTCCTCATTCCCCTTAACTGCCCTCTAGTCCTTGTCCCTGGGAGGAAGTCTCTTATTGCCATTCTCAGCTCCCTACCTGAGATGGGCATTTGAGAGTTCCTCTCTGGGGAGGGGGTTGTCTCGGCTCTCCTGAAGCGCATTTATTTTGATGAGTGATCTTGTGGCTTCAGGCTTCAGACTCCAGGACTTCATCTACCAGGCTTTTTGACATTTTCTCTCACTACAACTCTTTAAAAACACAGTGGGTATTTTGCAAATTTGCTCTTGATTGATTTGCATTAAGTCAACTTCCTGAATTGGCAATGGCAGGCAGAGAAATCTTGTTTAGTCATGATATTTGACTTTAGACTGGTCTGGGGTTTTTGTCTCTTAATATGTGGCTTTAGAATTCTGCACATGTCCCCGATACCCAGGTTAACGGGCTCTGTCTTGGGCGCTGCTCTGGGACATTTTGAAACTACAGTTTGATGTGGAAGGCAGTTGTTTGGCCCTATGCCTATAGGTAGTTCTTTTTAGGGGACTTAATTGTTAGTCTCATCAGGTGGAGAGTGTACATAGTACTTCAGGTGGGGCTTGGGAAGCACCTGGGACCAGGCAGTTGCATCCCACGTAGTCCTGACGCTAAAAATTATTTCCAGACGTGGTGGAGTGTTCACTGGGGGAGCACACATGCTCCCGATTGAGAAGTGCTGCATTAGACCATACAGCAAAAGATGCCGGTTTCGTCAGTAATTGGCTATCTTTGATTCTCATTTGACCAAAAGAAGCTTTTCACTCAGAAGGCACGCTGTTAAATCTCCGTGTGGTATGAGAAATGATACTTCTTCTTTGATGCTAATCTTAATTAATCTTTTTTTTTAATTACTGGCTTTTGAATCACTAGTTAATTCATATTAACATATATTCTTAGGCTTCCAAACTGACAAAGTTGCAATTGAAATAGCTTCCAGTGTTGGAGGAGCACACGGTTTATTAGTTTTCTTAGAAGTTTAAAGGGAAATTAACATAATTTCGGTATTGGTAAGAAATTTGCTTTCGGTGGTGAAATGTTTTCTAATTCAACAGCTGTCAAATTGATGATCCAGTAGTTAAAATAAAAAGATTATAAAAGAGAACTACTTTAAAAATCAAGGCTGAATGTGCTTTTAGAGTATTTGGAATTTGAGAAAAAAAAATGATAGTTGTAGCTGAAGTTTTTTCATTGTCTTATGCTTCACACCAAGGAAATTTCTAAGTGCTTAGGTAGGGTGGTAACAGGTGTCTATACTCATTAATGAAGTTTAGCTTTCATTTTAATGACCCTAGTAGTGATGGTCTCCTTAAGGTAACATCAGCCAAAATAATCACATATGGTAATCACTGAAACTTGTCAGTAGCTTGATTTTTATGAGCTCATTGATATGAAGATTTTAACATCCTGCTACAGTTGGAATTAAGGAATTAAGAGTATTGTATATACATATTCTAGGTAGTTGAAAGAAATAATTCTTTTATTGTGACTTTATTAATGTCGGTAGTTTCAAGAACTAGCTAGTCTTGAGCAATCCCTTTCATTTAGTATTAAAGTACTTTACTGTAGGACAACTAATTACTAAGATTTATTTCATTTTGTGTGGGCACAAGAGAAGTTCTATGAGAGACCGTACTCTTAACAGGTTTTACTTTTAAATAAGATAATAAACTATATTCTTCATATCATTACATTTGTTAAGGGCCATTCTGTATTTCATATAAATGCTGCAGATCTTTTCTTTAATATCAGGTAAAAGTGTAGAAGGATTATTCGAGTGTTGAGAAACTTTACTATTTTTGTGAGGAGCAAAATAGTTAATCACTGAAAATATAACTGAAATGATTCCTCTCTCTCTCCCACCCCCCCCCATTTTCTTTCCTATTCTCTTCTGTTGCATCCATAAAGAATGCTTAAACTTCCACATTTATTCAGTACAGTTGGAAAAGTATTGAGTTCTTATTTGACATGAATGTCTTTTGAACTGTTACAGGCAATGAGGAGGGAGGGACAAGCAGGAGTGCAGATAGTGCTTACTGTCTCTGCATGCAAGACATTGCCAGTAAGCCACATATCCGTTGTGAAGGAAACGACAGCATGTGTTGATAGGTTACCTTTTACAGAGAAGGGCAGAGGGAAAGTTGTGATAGTGGATAACTCAAAATGTCAACTTGTCCTATATGTAAAAGATGTTTCCTGTATAAAAAAGGAAAAGAATTTTTACTGTGTGCCCTGGAAAGAAAAGGGTAAACTCTAAATTAAGTGGGCCGAAATAAACTGAAGTTAAGCTTCCACTTTCAGATTTGGGGTAGATTTGATTTAATAGGAACATGCAATCTAATTTTCTTAGGGAAAGGACATTATTACTGCTTGAGCAAATCATATGACATATTCTTCAAAGTTCAGAAAGATACTTCATCCTTGAAAATACACTGTACGTTTTTTAAAGTAGTGATTACTTTTTGTTTTCAAAATCACTTGATAGCTACATCAGAAAACTCATTGATGGTTTGATTATTTACCGATAACTAATGAATGTGGGCCCTAAGAAGCCACTGAGAGGCCAGGCATCTTCAGGTCCAGTATGTGGTTTTTGGATTTCCTATACTGACTAAACCTAACTCCTGCTAAGTAGTGTTAAGTTTCTTAGTTTTTATTTTATTTTATTTTTTTGGGGGGGAGGGTTTGCTTCATTTTTAAAAATGTTGTAGTTTTACTTAAAACATACTGCTTAATTTCTTTCTCAACAGTCTTTTTTAAAAGTCTTTCAAAAGACTTTTAATAGGCTAATGTTTACAGATAACATAATCAACCATCTTTGATCTTACCTCCATCATATTTTCTATCATATCCCTGACATTCAAATGATGACATATCACATTTATAATCTCTTGAATGCAGTGACATCGTAAGATTGAAAAAGGAAACAGATTGTTGATACAGTAGTATATTTGGGGAAAGAGAAAGTTTAGAGTTGAAGTTCTCTTGGAGATACTGTAAGTGGATTCTAAAGACAAAAGAGGCAGGTTCAAAGTCAGACTGTCACGTGCTGGTCCTATAAATATGGGCACCCTCTGGACCTCGGTTGGCTTATCAGTAAAATGGAAGCAGTGTTACTGGCTTTTACTTAGGGGATTATTTCAAGGATCAAATAATGTATTTAAATTTGCCTCAAATTGTATAAAAAATACATAAGTATAAAGCAGTGAGGTAAATGCAAGGGAAGAGGGAGAGGTGAAAAAGAAATCTTTGAGGATCTGAAGACTTAAGTGTGTTAAGTTTTTAAACGTAGCTTTAGTATTGACATGAGAATGGCCTGGAATGTAGAAGGAAAATCATATCATTGCAACCTGCTATAAACCATCTTTTTGAGGTAATGATAAAATCTTTTTCTTTTTGCTTTGCAAGTATTATATCTAATCACTCTGAATATTGTTCAGTGAGAAAAGTGATCAAATCAGACTGGTTTGGACTACTGATATAACCTCTGTCTTTTGAATGAAATTCAAATAGTTGCTCTATAACAAGTGACTTAGTTATGAAAACAAAACAAATCAAGTAATGTGAAATTTGAAATACAGCGTTAATTTAAAACATTCAGATGAGTTATGCTCTTCTGACCTATTTAATTCTCTTCTAGATCTAAAGGAAAGGAAAATGAAAAAAAAAATGTGGAGATGTCTCCAAGTATCAGAGTTGGATAGAACAGTGTAAATTTGAATTGGCAAATGCTGTTTGGGAGTTTTTTGAACTGTATGGAACATTTGCACATTGGGAGTTTTTTGAACTGTATGGAACATTTGCAAATGTGAGTTTTTAAAATGTTCATGACCAGAATTATAATAGTGTGGGAAATTTGAGGAAATTTAGATTGTAGCAAGTACACATTTTTCTAATTTGAGTAAAATACACTATTTTCTGAATAAAAAGGGTTGCTTTTTTTCTAATTGAATTTAGCTACTCAAAGGCAAACATTAATAGAAATAAGTTGTGTTATCTATATTTGGAATAGAAGAGTGCTCCTGAAAAGTAGTATGTGGATCAAATTTAAAAACCAGTCTCATTTTTAAATTACATTAGGTGAGTTTGAAATTTGTAGAAACCTTAGGTGAACACTTTTAAAATAGGAACTCTTTTGCTAATATGAATAAAATTTTTGTATATTGGGTTTTCCTAACTGTATATTTGAAAAAGATTCTTATTTTGAGTCACTACCTACCTTTGAAAACCTAATTAGAGCTGTAGACTCAGAAAAATGTACAATCATATTTATATACCAGAAATATTGAATTATATGTTATGGGTAGTCACAGAAAACTTATCCGTGGACTCCAGATTAAGGACTCTTTTAGCAGAGAATTTCAAATTGAAATCTCTATGATGTGTGTGTGTTTTTTTTTTTTAATTCTGAGATTTTTTACATCCAGAAACTCACAAATTTTGAATCTTAAGATCTAAGTCAGCTCTGTTTAATCATCAAGCAGGTCTGCATCAGTGCACAAACACTGTAGTTACTTAATTTTTAAGATTTTCACCAATAAGAGCCCTATAAACTTTTAACAGTAAAGATCTCTTTCTCCCTCCTCTCCCCTCAAAGAATGTTGAAAGCAAGGTTAGACATGGGTCAGAGTGCCTGTATTTATTATAAAACACACCTGATTCTTGTTCTTACTCTGTTCTTCCTTTTGTTACATTGATTCATTTCCTATAGAGCTTTTTCTTTGCTCAGTTTTTTTGCTTATCTTAGTTTTCTTGGAAGGTGAGAGAAAAGGAATTTTAGAAAAAGTAAGTTTAACTGGAAGTCAGAAGATACGGGTTTAGGTGCTGTTCTGCCATGAACTATGTGACTTTGGAGAGTTATTTCTCTGCTTTAATGTCCTTAAGATGAGGGTGTGACATACTAGGTAATCTTTCAGGTCCCTTGAATTAGAAACTCAGATTTCTTTTATCTACTTTCCATGTATTCAGGGAGGATAGATTTTTTAATCTCATTTTTGGATGGGTAAATAACACAGACTTGAGGCAGAAGTAAGACAAAATGTAGAAGTCATACATAGTTTGCTCAGAACTGCTGGTAACTGAAAGAACTTTGAGAAAAAATGAGTTGAAAAGGTAGAGAAAGGTGAATCTAGTTGGAACAAAAATAGTGTTTTGAAGGTTGGAGTATAGTGGTATTGGGCACATTGTTATCCTTTCTCCAGCCTGCTCTCCCACTCATTTAAATACTTTCATTGTTTAATTTTGAAATTAGAATCATAACTATTGGCTTGGAAAGGTATATTTGACTAGTAGGATGCTTTAACTCCCTAACTTTCTATGTGGTAACAGTTCACTAATTGATTCTTTTACAAAGTTCATTGATGCTGTCATTTTGAAAGTGATTCAGGTGAAGTCTAGAAGAGTGATTCTCAAACTTTTTAGCTTCCTGGGATTTACCCCAAAAGGTTTGTTAAACATAGGTCACTGGGCCAACATCCAAAATTTCTGACTCAGTAGGTGTGAAGTGGGGCACAGTAATTTGCCTTTCTAAAAAGTTTCCAGGTGATGCTGATGCTGCTGGTCTGGGGACCACTGGTCTAGAGTATACAGAATTATTAACCCAAAGATAAAGTTTTTGAGTTGGATAGCAATGGAAATATCCAGGATTATTTTTTAATTTATAGTCTGTTTTTACTTACGTTAGTTGGAAGAAGTAAAATGTAAATACTTGGCAAAGTGATGCATGATTCAAAAATCTTTTTTTTCTTTCTGTTTTTCAGTAAAAGAGCATACTGACCTACCTGTACTTTGATATTTTTCAGTTTTCTTGCTCTTCAAATTTCTGTACTCACCACTACATGGCTGGATAGCTGGGATTTAGATCCTTGTTGCTAAGGGTGGGAAATAGTCTTTTGAATTGCTATTGGGAGATTGTAACTTCTATCATGATTCCTGATATATAGGAAATACTCAGTATGTCACTTGAATTTTATAAGAAGCCCCTCATGTATGGGATGATCTTTACCAGTTTAGAAATGACAGATCTGAGGCTTGGATATGTTAATTGTTTTATTCCAGTTCATCTGGAGTAAAAGTCAGAAAAGTCATCTGGCAGCCATGTTCTTTTGACTCTTAAGTCTGGTGCCCTCGTTACTATAACCTGTTGCCTCATATATGGACGCCCTGAAGTTTGAGCCTCAACTTCAGGGAGTAAATGGGCTCAGTGTTCATAGGCTGTCTTCATTCCTGACTTTCTCTAATGATATGTATCTATCTGGTGTATAGAAGGGCCCTGAGAGTCCAGCATGCCTCTGTCATTCTTGTACCGTGGAATTAGCTTTTGCAAGGCAGGTTAATTTCTGGCCTGTCTGTCCTAGAAACTCTTCTTCTCAAGCTCACCTTCGAATCAAGCTTTCAAGCTGATCATTTCCTAGCCTCCTTCACAAATGTATAGTAGTGTAAAGTTCAGGAACCTCGTGCTTTTTGTGGGTGTGTGTGTGCAGGTGCATGTGTATACTCATTTAATGGCAGGGGTTGGACTGAAAGAGAAGATGGTTTTATTTGCTTATCTGACATTTGGTTGAAGGTCAGTGGTTGTATATCGCATGCATCCAACTCTGTTCGT